>NC_050189.1:17666364-17806364 GCF_008315115.2 Sander lucioperca
CTGACACGCAACAGAAACGCCACGCTCACGCCACGCATCCAGTCTGTCGCCGGCCTTAGGTTAGGTTATCGTTATGTTGTCCTAGGTTTGCCTTTGGCTAAGTTAACACTTTACAACAGCAGCACACACTCCCCTCTGTCACTCATACACACCCTACACACTGACTGGAGGGGGGGGGGGGGGGGCTTGTTCCATCAAGTCATATTAGTAGTAGGTTGTGTTTTAGTATTGATTAGTCGGTCCAGCTAAGTGTTGTTCTAGCCAGTGCTGGTTTTTGTCTTTGTTGTGAGCCCTGATTTGTCCTTGTTGGGAGATCCTATTTTGCTGCATGGAAACAGAAATGTTAGTGGAATATTCACATGTTAACAATGTAAACAGCTTAGAGGAATAATGTCTTTTTCAGAATAATGGCAAAAACCGGAATACTTTGCATGTAAAGATGGTCATTGTTGCACTAAATGACATGTTTCTTCATCACCATGAACACACACTGTACTTCATTCACAAATACTCACTAGAGCACCAGATGAGGATTAATCCGCAGTTGAAAATAGTCCATATTAAAGTCACTATTTCCTTATGTTAGTTTGATAGAAAGTGAACAGCTGAACTGTTTTGTGTTCTCCTCTAACAGATGTTTCTAGAGATGGAGACATAGAAGAGCAGCTGTACCTTTCTTCCTGTTTGATTTCTTGTCTTTGATCACTATTTGTCCGTAACAGACATCTTCTGTTCTCACTCCGGAGATTGCAGCAGGATCACTCTCTGGAAGAGAAATTACATTGATTATTTAACTTTTACTACAATCAATAATACTATTTTATTATATCTTTTAATGGGACAACACTGAAGAAATTACACTTTGCTACAATGTAAAGTATTAAGTGTACAGCTTGTATAAACAGTGTAAATGTGCTGTCCCCTCATAATAACTCAATACACAGCCATTAATGTCTAAACCGCTGGCAACAAAAGTGAGTACACCCCTATGTTAAATTCCCATAGAGGCAGACAGATTTTTATTTTTAAAGGCCAGTTATTTTATGGATCCAGGATACTAGGCATCCTGATAAAGTTCCCTTGGCCTTTGGAATTAAAATACCCCCACATCATCACATACCCTTCACCATACCCCCACATCATCACATACCCTTCACCATACCCCCACATCATCACATACCCTTCACCATACCCCCACATCATCACATACCCTTCACCATACCCCCACATCATCACATACCCTTCACCATACCCCACATCATCACATACCCTTCACCATACCCCCACATCATCACATACCCTTCACCATACCCCACATCATCACATAGCCTTCACCATACCCCCACATCATCACATAGCCTTCACCATACCCCCACATCATCACATACCCTTCACCATACCCCCACATCATCACATACCCTTCACCATACCCCCACATCATCACATACCCTTCACCATACCCCCACATCATCACATACCCTTCACCATACCTAGAGATTAACATGGGGTACTTTCCATAAAATCATCTCTCAATGCAAATCAAACCAGCTATTAGGCTAACCGACATAAAACCATGCCAATCTCTTAATGTTGTCCCATTAAAAGATATAATGAAATATTTACTAAAATGTGAGGGGTGTACTCACTTTTGTGCGATACTGTAGCTTTAAGACAGAAGTGTCAAAGTCTACATAAGGGGAAGTACAATGTCAGGGTTAACTGGGAACCCAGTTCATGTGAAATGGACTTCACGCTAACGAGGTGTTCTTTTTTAGAGACATGTTGACCGCAGGAGGAACAACTCACGGTGTCAACATGTCAGGGCGTTGGTTATTAACACTTGAAATAATGTAAACATGTGTACATTTCCCAGGGAGAGAGATATACTGAACTAGATTTAGATGATCATCTCTGTTATGGTGCCATCAATATATTTGCCTAACACAAACTTGACAGCTTGAGCGAGAGATTCATGCCTCTTGCACCCCGTTTATAACTGGCTTTAAGATCAGATCTGAGTGATCAGATCACAAGAGGACAGATCTAAGTACAGCTGGAAACACTCGGGGGGCATTGAGATCAGATTTTAAAAACCACATTTGGAGGTGGTTTAGGCTGCATGTGTCCAGTGAGGACAGGAATGTGTCCTGGGCCACATTAGGGCCGCCTACTCAACTGTGACTACTCAACTGACATTAATCAACACATGCTCACACACAACCAGCCTGTAAGCAAACAGAAACAGGGCCGGATACAGACATTTTGGGGGACGGGGGCTTAAGTGAAATTATTATATTATGATTAATAAATAATTATATATTCATCTAACCCTAACCCTTTTTTAAACAAAATAGTAAATATATTAACACAATTCAAACCTTACCAATTTCTTTTAATTCCCTCTACACTCCCAACTGTTTAATACTCAACACATTACTACATAATAACCCGTTCACACAGAGACCATGGGCTTTAGTATTCACTAGGTTCTTCACAAGAGCAGGCATGTTTTCTATGCTACTAGTTTCAAGTAAATTATATATTTAGAAGAACTGGCTGCACCAAGGAGAGGGACATAGTTTCACCAATAATTGCACATGGCACTATATCACTAATTGTAATTTCTCATCATCTGTGTAAAACCTGGTCCTGTCTTCCAGTTGTAGCTCGTGAGATCTCTGCTGCTCTCTCAGGTGGAGGACTAACACTTTCAGCGTCTGAGTTGTGTCTTCTGTGTATTGCTGCTGGTACCTGGTGTTAACCATGCATTAAGATTTGCTCTTGGCTGTTTCCTGTTTCTCCTCCTCCTTCTTTCTAAATCCCCCTTTTCTTTTTTTGGCATTGTGTTGGGTGCAGCAGGCATGATTAAAACAAATAGTTTAAATACTTTTTGTTTCACAAACAAGATAACCTTCAGCTTCACACAGCCAGAATACTGAATTACCTGAAGACATTAATGTATTGATCAAAATTATTATTACAGAGAGGGAGAGAGGGACGGAGAGGGAGGGAAAGAGAGGGGGAGAGAGAGAGAGAGGGAGAAGGAGAGAGGGGGACAGGGAGGAGAGAGGGGAAGAGGAAGAGAGAGAGAGAGAGACAGAGAGAGCGAGAGAGAGAGAGAGAGACAGAGAGAGAGAGAGAGAGAGAGAGAGAGAGAGAGAGAGAGAGAGAGAGAGAGACAGAGAGAGGCCAGCCGGCATTGGAACATGGAAATCTCCTGACCTGATATTTCAATTTTTTATTCAATAAATATGTGTTTGACAGCAAAGCTGTGCACAAACAGGAACATAAATGCCTATATTCATTTATTTTAAAATAAAAGCATCCTGGAAAAGGGCCCTTTCTCTGTAGGAAGATAAAAGGAAGCTGCTCAAGCCCTTTTTGATGTACATTTGTGCTTAAATGGAAATTATGTGCATGTTTATTTGCATATAGAGCGGGGAAGTGAGATCCGACCATAAGTAGTCACTGATGACACATTTGGAGAAAGATTCTGCTGCCAGGTGGGAACACACACACACCTAGAGCTGTCTACTAGTGATCAGATCACTCAGACCAGATTTTAAAGGTCAGAACGAGGTCTAGAGACTCACAGACCCTCAGAGTTGTATTGTAAGTGATCATAACATACAAAGGTATGTAAATCTGCAATTTTTTAGTTTATTGATATGATCTTTGTTTTATTAACAGTCCTGCAGTGAAGCGTGTGCAGACCCCCACTCCACCACAGCTGAAGGGTTGCTATGAGAAACAGGAAACTGGACGACCACAGAACTGTTAGAGCTGTTAGAGCTGTTTAACCACAGGGTACAAAACCCTTCTACAACCCTTCTGTTCTTCTTGTCATGAGAGTCTGGGTGCACCCAGACTCTCATGACAAGAAGAACACACCCTATCATCTACTAAAATAGACCTTACACTGTGACTGTTGTGGACTAAAACATTGATTTAGTTTTTAAAATATCCCTATTTTATAAAATGCTCTTTTCCCAAAACGTCCTCTCAGGACATTAAACCAAGATCACACACACCGTCCCTCAGATTCTTCTGAAAATCAATAAAAACATCTTTACCTCCGCTCCGTCTGATTGGCTGTTTCAGGTTACGTGATATTGTGATATCACTGTATGTGACGTCATCATCTCCAGTCTCAGCTTGAGCTGAAATAAACCAAAGTTAACATCAATTTCAATCAATTTAATCATTAAAGAGAAGTCCGTAAAGATGGAAAGATGAGGAAGATTATGTGATCTGATCAAAAGCTCCGGAGCATGCTAAAGGGCCCTCGTGGTGAGGATGGTTTGTCAACAACAGAATAGTGATTCATGAGAATACTAAGAGACGTTTGACTTGAAGAAACTGTTGTTTGAACACTTCACTCCAATTCTGAAATTGAAAATATCAACAGTACATTTAGATTTTGAACTGCGGCAAAAGAGTCTTATTGAGACTAACCTTTAGGTTTCCTACGGATGTGTCTCACAAGTAGAACCAGGAGAACCAGGAGAACCAGGAGAACCAGGAGAACCAGGACACCGACTGAAACAGCAGACCCCAACACAAGGAGAGGAGGAGAGGGGGTGGGATTGGAAGAAGTGGTGGAGCCAGAGGTGGTGGAGGTTGTAGTGGAGGTTGTAGGAGGACTTGTAGTTGTGGGTTTCTCTAAAATGAACAAAATTATTTAATTAAAAGCAAAGAAATAAAAGTAAGTATATAACACGTTCAGCTATTTCACTGTTCTTCCTTTTTTATGTGAAGCTTTAGACTTTTAACTTCAATGTTGTGTATTATGTTTGTAATTGAGTGAATTCCCCTGGTCTAGTTAGAGGTAGAAATATCTAATATAAAAGTCCCGGCCCTGATGGTCTGTCTTTAGAGTTTTGTCAGTTAAATATCGATGTATCGAAGTATTAAACCTCCTTACAGAGATGTATAACGACTGTCTGAACAGTGGCTGTATGGGGGAATCCTTTAATCAGGGTGTAATATGTCTACTTTATAAGAAAGGTGATGAAAATGACATTGATAACTATAGACATCTGACTATAATGAACACTGATTATAAATTATTAGCCAAAGTAATTATGAATAGATGAAATGATATATCAGATGAAATTATAGAAAAAGAATAAACATGTGCCATAAAAGGTTGTTTAATGTGGGATAATCTCTGCACAATGAGAGAAATGATGAATAAATCTGATAAAAAAGACTTCTATATAATCAGGCTGGACCAAAAAAAAGCCTTTGATTATATCTCCAGAGACCATCTATGGGCTGTAATGGAGTCTTATGGCTTTCCAGAAACCTTTATCCATTTGATCAGATGTCTGTATGTTAAATCTAGAGTGTGTGTTAATGTAACAGTGTTTTAACAGAGCTCTTTAATGTAAAGCGAGGGGTGAAACAGGGCTGCCCTCTGAGTGCTGCTCTATATATCCTGGCCATCAGCCCTCTTATTAAAACCATAAACTCAGATAGTCTCATATCTGGTACACACGTTGGGGTCGCGCCCAAAGTTACTGCCATGGCCTATTAAGACGATGTCACAGTTGTTATTAAAACCAGATGGAGATGGATGTGTTAACTAATCACCTGAACTTGTATGAACTAGCTTCTGGCGCTAAGTTAAACCATGATAAAACAGAGGGTGTTTGGATCGGAGCGGAAAGTAACAAACGTAATATCAACATTAAAGTAAAGAATGAAATTTAAATCTTGGGTTTGACCATTTGTTAATAGAAACTGTAGTGAGAGAAACTGGGAGACTAAACTATGTGAAGTTAAAGAAGAAGTAAAAAAAATGGGAAAACAAAAGCACTAATTATAAATCAAGAGTCAACATTGTTAAAACGTTCATCTTATCCAAACTCCTGTTTTTAGCAAACCTCTTTCCTCCATCTAACAAAATGATAATTCAATTAAATAAACAGTGTATAAATGTGGTTTGGGGTCCAACTAGAGAAGTAACAAAAAGAGAAATCATGTATAAAAGCAAAGAATATGGGGGGTTAGGGGCAGTAGATATGGGAGTAAGAATGTATATGGCTTTTGTTAAAAATGTGTCAGCAGCCATCTCAAGAAATGCTCTCTGGGTCGGTGATCGCTCCAAGTGGAGAAAAAGGAGAGGGAGAGCCAGACAAGGTCCAGATTATAACCTTATTTATGGGGATTTTATGTACTAATACGAAAACCTTCAAATTGACTGGAATGGCCTTCCTAGTAAAATGATAAAAAAAAAAAATAATGATTATAAATATGGTGAGTATATGAATTATGAATACAATGAAGGAACCCAACTTTTGAAATCTTTAAAAAATAAGAACCGGGGGAGGGAGGAGGAGAAGTGGTGAAGCCGGAGGTTGTAGGAGGACTTGTAGTCGGGGTTTCTCTAAAATGAACAAAAAAGTATTTAATTAAAAGCATAGAAATCAAAGTAAGTAGATAACACGTTCAGCTAATTTACTGTTCCTCTTTTTTTATGTAAAGCTTTTAACTTCAATCTTGTGTATCATGTTTGTAATTGAGTGAATTCCCCTGGTCTAGTTAGAGGTAGAAATATCTAATATCAGACGGTGTGTTAGGCTGCTTCCACACCGTGTTAACCCAACCCTGGAGCGTTTCCTTGGATACGCCTGTTGGTTTAGGGCGGTGTGAAATCTCATTCAAACTCTGGTATGGACCAAATAACAGAACTCTGGTCACTTGAATACAAAGGTCTCTGATTTTTTTCCAAGAAGTGCTCAAGATTTGGGTCACTTCATGTGTGAACGCAATCAGACACACACAGGAAGTGAACCTTAAATCAATGCATTAACTAGCCTGCAATTTCCACCTTGCACAAAATTTACTGACGTATAAATGATTAAAGTGACGATAACTTTCAGATCCATAATCTATAATGACCACACATCATCATCATCATCTCAAAGACCAGGTTTGGTGCATGTGACAAAGTGTAGTGTGAAAGCAAACAGAACCAAATAAAAAATGATTCCCCCAAATCGCAGAGTCTACCGAACTGTAGGTGTGAAAGCGTCCTAAGATGAATGATGACCTTTAACCTCCTCACCTGTGACAGAGACCCAGCTGGATGGAGACTCTCCAACACTGCTGATGTTGCACTTGTAGAGGCCTTCATCAGACCTGGAAACATTGTGGATGGTCATGTGACCTGCAGCCTCAGTCCTGATGAAGGATCCATCTTTATAGAAACCAGCTGAGAGGTTGGAGGACGTCTTTGTTTTACAGTTCAGAGTGAGGTCTTCTCCCTCCATCACAGGGAGGACAGGACTCTGCAGGATCACTGGTCCACCTCAACACAGAGACAAACTACAGCATGTCATCCATTCACACACAGCTTCATCAATACTGACTCCACAGTCTGATCTTACCAGTGACAGTGATGTTGATGCTGTTACTGGTTGCTCCCTCTCTGGACTCACACCAGTAAACTCCACTGTCCCGTGGGGCCATGAGGCTGATTTTACAGGAAGAACCAGCAGATCTTCCCCAGCCATCTCCACACTGAGTCCTGGTTTCTCTGGTTGTGTTCCTCCTCAGAGTCCATCCAGCAGAGCTGTCGTCCTCCTCACAGCTCAGAGAGACAGACTCATCTTCAAACATCTGAGATCTGCTGGGACTCACAGTCAGAGAGGCTGGAGGGAGGAGGGAAGAAAGACACAGTTATAGAAGATGATTTGCATTTTAAGGCTTATTTTTAACCACATTCCTCATATTACTGCTTTCTCCCTGTCTGTCCAACAGCAATGGTGATCTCTGTGTTTTAGTAATGGAGGCAGGAGGTGAACTGACAGACAAATTGAACTCTCAAAGCTCACTGCTGAATCCTCTCCTCTATAATTCAGTCGGTGAGCTAGCAAACCATTTCTGCATGTTTTCAAATTGAACTCTCAAAGTTGCTATTAGACACAGCAGAATATCTACATCTGTCTACATGTGTCTTACTCTTTCAAGTTTCTGTGTTTATTAATACTTTGGCTCAATAACCCTACTGACATTACCAGCTTATTTTATATATATATATATATATATATATATATATATATATATATATATATATATATATATATATATATATATATATATATATATATATATATATATATATATATCATTCAAAAGATTCAGTTTTTCCTCTTTTTCTAGCAGTCGTGCATCATTTGAAATGGCCCTTGTTTTTGAATTATTTTTACATTTTATCTTCAGTTTTATCTTCTCTCTCCAGTCTGTGTGCACTGTGGCGATCAAAACTGCATTTAGTGTTTTAATGTATTGATAAACTCTCCTCCTCAACCATTGTCTTGTCTATCAGATGTGACAGAAGGAGTTTACTGACCTTGGTTTGTTGGGCTGGTCAGCAGTGAAGTCAGAACTGAAAAGTAATCAACCTCAGGTTAGTTTGAGCTTTTACCTGAAACAAGACATCAAAACAGGACAACTCTGGACACAAAAACAGCCACACATTGATATTAGATTAAAAAATATTTAAGTACGCATTCAATGTTTTTCATTCTATTCTCAAACTTGAGAGAAGTAAATTATGGAGGACCTCCAGGGTCTTGGATATTGAAATAGACCATTTCTTTATTTAACATTTAATTGTACATTAAAACTGTCATTATTCAATTGGTTTTCAAATGTATTAATTTATCCATTATGTAATAGAGGAACTATAAAAAGAGTTTAAAAATTAAATTTCAAAAATTGAGGGCGGAACATGACTTAAGTTTCAATAAATAAATAAATAGATATATGCAGTAAT
Source organism: Sander lucioperca (assembly GCF_008315115.2). NCBI lineage: Eukaryota > Metazoa > Chordata > Actinopteri > Perciformes > Percidae > Sander > Sander lucioperca. The sequence goes on from NC_050189.1 coordinate 17,675,150, forward strand.
AAATAAATGCCGAAATAATTGTTTGTATAAATAAATAAAAGAATAAATAATGTCAAGAACCCATCCCTTTGAGCATGTTTTCCCTATCTGTCTTGTTTGTTTTTGTGTTTTGTGTTACGTTCCTGAACGTGCCATGTTCCGGTTGCCGGGCAACGATTGCAAGGCGGGAATTCTAGGATCACCTGAACCTGCTCTCACCTGTTCCTCATCAGCAATCTACACACCTGATCCTGGTCATCATCTCAACACTATTTCAGCTGTGACCTGACATCCAGCCTAAATTGTTTGCTAGTCTGTATACTAATACTATTTCTGTATTTCTGTGTCCATATTTTAATGAGGTAGAAGGACCTAACCTCAGTTTAAAACATGATTGGCTACAGGAGTGAGCTCAGTTCAGGTCTACTACTTTTGCCTCACAGTGAGACCATAGATAGACTGTAACAAGTGAGACGTTGCAGACTGCACAGAGGAGCTGACAGCAGCTCTCCTCTGCTCCCTGCTGTGTTCTCAGTAATATTTCCTCATTAATTATACGTTATTTCACCCTCAATCCATCATCCACTATTAATCAGAAGGTTCATTTTCTTGACTCGATCTGCCGCTGATAAAGTGTTAGTGGTTGCCATGGACGCTGCTATTGCTAGACCCAAGGAGCTAGCATGTTTGTGTGTTTTTGGACATGAATGTTCTAGTTATGAGGCTCTTCCCGTGTTTGATCCTGTTCAGGAGAAACTTTCTCCATAGACGTAAAACCCATAAGCAATATTACATGAAAGGGTGTGATTTAACGTTAGAAAGACAGTGATGCGGCTAGCACCGAGGTCCATAGCGTTAGCTAATTATCACTGAAGTGCTAATGTCACTGTTAGCAGCTGACTACAGCCATCTTAAGCTAACGTTAGCTTTATAGAGATCGTAGGATTCCACAAACTGAATAAATACTGCACATATGAACACAAAAGCTACTTTGCTGAAAATAATATTTTTTTGATATTTATATATATCTCCGGTACATGTACCAGCTGTTTTTAACATAGAGTCGTGTCACCCGCACTGGCGTTGTGTTGAAGTCTTATCCCCCGTCTATTCTTTTCCCTACTGTTAAAATGCTACGAGGGTTTGGTTCAGGTTTAGGTAGTGGGGAACACATCTCGACGGGGAAACAGAGTTCGAAAAACACCGGCTCAGCTGATGTAGAGCTAGCTGATGCAAACATTTTCTGTGAGACATGCAAAGCATCTGTCTAAATGTGCACAGAGGAGCAGCAGATAACAGCACCTCCGCTCTGTTCAATATTTCCCTCATTAATTATACATCACATCACTCACAACAACCCATCTACTACAGCTAATCAGAATGAGCATTTTTATGACTCTGCGATAAACGGCTGGTTGCTATGGACACTGCTGAACCCACAGACGGAGCTAGCTTGTTGTTTGAATCGTGTGTAATGAATATTTTGACTATTAGGCAGAGAAATCTGGTTTTCATATCCCCGTACAGACTCTTCATCTGCTCTGAGCACATCCACCTCCCCCTCTCTCTCTCTCTCTCTCTTTCTTCTTCTTCTTCTTCTTCTTCTTCTCTCTCTCTCTGTCTCTCTCTTCTTCTTCTCTCTCTCTCGCTCTTTTTCTTGGCTCTCTCTCTCTCTCGCTTTCTTCTTCTCTCTCTCTCTCTGTTTCTCTCTCTCTCTTGTTCTTCTCTCTCTCTAACTTCTTCTTCGCTCTCCCTCTCTGTCTCTCTCTTTCTTCTCTCTCTCTCTCTCTCTCTCTCTCTTCTTCTTCGCTCTACCTCTGTCTCTCTCTTTCTGTCTCTCTCTCTCTCTCTCTCTCTCTCTATCTCTTCTTCTCTCTCTCTCCCTCTGTCTCTCTCTTTGTCTTTCACACTGTCCGTTTCAAATGATGTCCTCAACGCAGCGGGCCTGGGTTCGACTCGGACCTGCGGCCCTTTGCTGCATGTCATTCCCCCTCTCTCCCCTTTCATGTCTTCAGCTGTCCTGTCATAAATACAGGCCGAATATGCCCAAAAAATAATCTTTAAATTTGACCCACTGATTAAAGAGCTTTTATTTGCTGCTTTGTCAAGTAATACAGTCTGACTGTCTGTGGCGACTTTCCCGCTCTAAATTCTAATTCAGCGCACAGTTAGTGAGGCTTTTACACCTGTCAGCAGCGGTTGGTGTCTCCCCGTCTGCCCAGGTAGAGCTTGGCAGTGCTGTTGATGCTGGGTTCAATTGTACTCAGAAATTTAGAAACTTCAGACGAGGAAAGATGCAAAGAAACGGTACGTTAATCAGCCGCCTACATTTCATTACTGCTGACTCACAATGGACAGACAGACAGAGAATGAAGACTTCAACTTTGAGTCCAAATTAAAAAAAAAAATTCTTGAAAGCAAGTTATGTTTTAATTAGCAGCAACGTGTTGTTGCTGGTGACAAAACCACTGATTAAATATGTACATTGAAGCGATACTGGCGTTAAAGACCCTCTGATCACTGTCAGATTCTCTGATATGAATGCCCGCATTGCATTGTGGGATATTGGCTTTGAATGCGCCCCGCTTGGATCATATCGTAGTGTTCTGTTTTACAGCATACTGTAATATTCCACCGGTAATACGACCGAAATAATATTATTTAAATAAAGAAATGAATACAATAATAACATCTAAATAAATGTTGATAGGAATTAGCGTTATAGTTTTAAAAATATCACTAAACAACAAAGCAATCCAGCTTCCCTGGTAATAAGACCGAAATAATAACATTAAAAGAAATACATATTAACCGTGATAAGATCTGGTGATGTGTTGATTAAAACAGCTGTTATTGGGCTAAAAATACCAATAATAGTTAAGCTGTATCCAGCTTCTCTGCTGCAGCCGACTGGCAGAAAGAATCGTGCTGTGATCACCAAAGATGCTTCCTATTGAAATACATTAGTTTAAAAAACGTGCCGACCCTCATGGAAAAAACAAGATAAACGTGTCCGTGTACACGAATCAATAGATTAAAATATGTGACTATTTCACAAACTGCTGTGAGACTGAGTTGCTAATTTGCATTGTTTTACCAAACAGCACAATTTGAAGTGAATTTTGAAGTTAATTGCCCTTTCAAATGCCTTTTTTAATAGCAATATTCTTAATTAATTTATGAATTCCTGTTATTTCAACTGACAAACCCAGAAACATTAAGTTGAACTCACCCAGCAGCAGCTGCAGAGATGAGTCCTCCATTTGAAATGTTGGTCATCTGAGATCAGCACATAGCGTCTAACCAGACACACCGAGTAAAGCCCTCCTCCTTCCTCGTCACGTGTCACTGTTGACGTTTTCAGGAAATAGTTTTTTTTTTAATGTGTATTCGCACTTCAGAAAATATTAGGTAAAAGAAAACTTATGGCCTTTGAAACAGCACACCTCAAAATGAACAAAATAACAGGTTGTGAACACCTTTTATGGTGCCCTGCAATAGTAAGCTACTATTTACATATTCATATATCATCATGTTTTAATGTCAAACATACATGTGGGAGGCACAGTAAATCCATTAGCTGAACTGTATCTGTGGATGGCTACCATAGTGATGGCTACCATAGTGGCTATAGTTATCATATATCAGCTGTTTGTTTTTTACGAATAGGCCGATTTATCTTTTCCAATAATATGTTGGATTCATGTTAGTGTATTTTTTGGGCCTATTTTAATTTCGGGGGAAGGAACTTTAATACTTTTAAAAGGTATTAAAAAATAATTTGGTGGCCCCCCTGCAATGACTCTGAGGACCCCCTAGGGTTTGCGGACCCCCTGTTGGAGATCACTGATCTATCTTATTGGGTGAGGAGTGGGGCCCAGCTGGACAGCTACAGTATAAATGCAGATAAATACATCCACACCTTAGAGAGTCTACTGAACCTGCATGTCTTTGGACTTGAGTCTCATTTAGTAAATTATGACACTCTTAATGTAACATTAGCATTGTTTGAGAGGTTACTGTAAATGGACTGCATTTCTATAGTGCTTTTTTAATCTTAATGACTATTCAAATAGCTTAACACACATTCACACACTGATGTCTTACCAAGGACAATTGGACATGTAGCCTGCAGGGCCCTCTGACCTTCCAGCTGGTAGATGATCACTCTACCACCTGAGCTGCCCCGAGGTCTTTGCTATGACAACTTGACATTAACCAAGACAACATAAAACACTGTCATAGCAGGCCTAATTATCAAACTTGGTTTTGATTATTGGCTGTCATGAGAAAAATTTAATTTTGTCATTAATATTTTTCCTTGACCTCAGGTAAAGTGAGACTATTTGGACTTTTCATAAAGATGTTATAAATGTTATAAAACTTTTTTGACAACATTGAATACAGTACCGATGGGATTTACCAGTTTTGGACAGATAACATTAGCTTTAGGCTACTTGTTGCTAATGTACCCACTAAATGCTGCTAACTGTAGTCAGCTGCTGTTAGCCAGTTAGCTTAGTTAGCTGTACAGCTGACTCAGCCCCACGATGCAAGGAGACAAACCCAGAAAGAAAACCATCTCTGTGGTGTGTTCCCTGTCATAAAACTGGCCTCAGAGGCAGTTTACTTAAAGGTCTATTAACTGTTAACCAGTTGTTTTTTTCTAGGATGGCGATGGCATATCCCACCTTACTCTGCCTCTGATTAGCTAACTCTTGGAATTGTTGGTATTTCCACCATTTGGCCCCTATGTCAAATTTGCTTTAAAGCCCGGCGCACTTCCTGGGAGCCTGGGATGGATAAACAAACACAAGAGTCTCATCCTGAGACCTGTACTACAAATCCAGATCAACATGTCCTGGATTTATTTCAGTTACCCGACTTCACCTAACCTAACAACCGTAGTCCTGCATAAACTGTATCACGACGGTGGTTAACAACTAGTTCAGTCAACTCAGGGTTTCCCAATCCAGCGGCGCGCACGTTCACATAAAAGAGGCGGTGTTCGCGCAGCATAACCAATCACAAACATCTACCAGGGCTGCATATTTTATATAAGAAGAGCAAACTATGATTCTATAGAAATATGAAGAACACAGACACGGTTTTACAGGCAAAACGCAATACAGTCGCTGCTTCCTAAAACAGGAGGTAAGCTGGCAAAAAAAGCTGACGCTGTAAATGCGTAAATCACAACGCTCACATCCCCATCAGTCAGGCACTAGATAATTATACTTGTGCTTTCCATAAACTGTCGTTGCAGTAGCCTATGATTTCAGTTGCAACCTTGGCAGTGGTAAGCGATTGTGAGAAAAAGTAAAAATAATTCAACCAATGTGTGGCTTTGGCAACACGGCTCAAGAAGCCGACAAATAGCCTATACGTAAAAGTCAGGAAATGTTGCAATATAATTGTCAAAATATGTCAAAATGTCTATTTTTGAGCTGGATTTTCCCCATAATTCCACAAGATATGGACATATCAGGCATCATTGGAAACATTATGATCTGTAGTATGTGAATCAGGTGAGAAATTCAACGGACAACCATATTTGGCCATTTGGGGGCAGTGCAAAGTCAGCAAATGTTGCAATATAATTGTCAAAATATGTCAAAATGTCTATTTTTGAGCTGGATTATCTCCATAATTCCACAGTAGATATGGACATATGGGGCATCATTGGACACATTATGATAACAACCATATTTGGCCATTTGGGGGCAGTGCAAAGTCAGCAAATGTTGCAATATAATTGTCAAAATGTATATTTTTTAGCTTGATTATGTCCATAATTCCACAGTAGATATGGACATAAAAAAAAAAAAAACATTACAACAACATATTACACCTCACAGTGTGGTAGTCTACAGGTCATGAGAATTTGTGACTTTTTAAATATATTTTACAAGATTGTTGGCTTTCATTCAGACAGATTCAACAAAAACAAGTGTATAAAGTGTATACAACTGTATAGAAAATATATATGTATGTATGTATGTATGTATGTATGTATGTATGTATGTATGTATGTATGTATGTATGTATATATATATATATATATATACATACAGTACATAACATAAAGCTGTGATCTGCACTGATGCAGTATGGCTCGTTTTGCAATAAACACTGCCACCCAGTGGCTGAAACAGGCATTTTTTAAGGTGGAATTGAAATTTATGTGGAGCCAAGTTCAGCGTCGTTTCAGCCAGGCCCTTTACTCTGCTCTCACTTGGCTATGTCCCTTGAAGTACGCTAAAAATACTATGGACTTATGGATTTGTTTTGTTTGTAGATTCCCAAGTGATAAACAGAGATGTCAGTTATGGACAATAGCACTCAGGAGAGAGGGCTTCGAGCCAAAAGACCGCACCTTACGTGCAGCTGTCATTTTCAGCCTGAAGAGGACTGGACATACCATACCATTTATGGCAAGGAGCGACCCCATCCATTTTTAATTTTCCTGATCATCTTTCAAAAGTTTGTCACAACATTTTGTAATTGATTACGTGTTCCTATAAGCTCAAACAATTTCCCTTTTCTCCAGCAGCCTAGTTCATCCAGGTTAGGCAGAACGCCAAACAAAGCAACTATAGAATCTCCACACCCATGGTCCAACACACCTGTCAGGGGGTTTGTAAGACCAGACCTCTTTGATCAGTCAATCTTAGTAAGTGAAATGATTCAAACACATTTTGATGCTTGGTGGATGTAACAGTGACATTTTCAGAAGTTAGGATACATGATTGAAGTTATGGTTGGGGTCGGCTGGCTGTGAGTCTTTGTTTTATTTTCTGTTTCCCTGTGCCCATTTTATTCCCACTGTCAGTTTCTGTTTGTTTTGCCTCTTTCTGTGTCTCCTTTGTTGTTCCCCTTCTCCTGCCTGCTCCTGCCAGCTGATTACACGCACCTGTTCGTCATTCCACCATCACCCCTCCCGCTGTACACACCTGCCAGCCATCTACAATCAAGCCAGTATATTAACCCCGGATCCACTCATCATCTTCGCTTGAGCGTTGCTTCAGTCATTCTGGTGACACGCTAACACAAGCTCTGTAAGAAAACGTTGTACTTACCTGTCCTTGTCTGTCACTAACTTTTTGTCTCCTCTCTGCAGTCATTCTCTCCACTCGCTTCCCGTACCTCCAGTCAGCTGGCTTCACCGTTCGGTCCCCCTCTCACGGCTCTCCGCTCCATCCTGCTCTGCTCCTGCACTGCCCTGCTTACGTTCCAGCTTCCAGCCACCCTCCACCTCGACTCCCATCTTCCCCGGACTCCAGTGCCCCCTCTTCGGCCCCCTTGGTCCCGGTTCCCCCGCGCATCCCCAGCTCCCTCGCAATCCTATTCCCCGCTAGCTCCCTCACCATCCTAGCCCTACAGTCTCCCTCAGCATCACTAAAAGTGGACATTTCTGCTCTTGTCCTAAATCATCAGCGTCATCCATCCCTCAGCTGGTGGTTCAAGCACTTAATCCTTTCGAACAGTTTTTTCTCTCTGCCAATGCCTGTGGCATCAGGATGGTCTTTGCTCAATCAACCTTTTCCCTTACCTAACAGCAGCTGATTCTTCCAGGCTACCACAATAACACAGAGATGCCAGCCAGTCATGCCTCCTGACCTAAAGCCTGTTTTCCCCAATGCAGGGTTGCTATATCCTGTCATTCTCCTGAACAAGCAACCAACTGCTAACATCTGCTCTATCCTAACAGGTCTACCTTATATAGGTCTATGAACTGTAAATCATAACCAGCTGTAATGAGGAATATTTGTGTTAAAGGTGATTGACAGATTGTTTGACGTTATGAACAGCAAAAACCCATGTGCGGGAGGCTTCAAGGCTCCACTAGGTTTCCGCAACTGGGAAGACACGTTAGGTTTTATGACTGAGCCCGAGCTTACTTGACCAAGTTGAGGCTGAATGATTCACTCCTCTTCATCGCTAAAAGAGGTTATTTTTGTTTAGTTTAGTTTTTGTTTTCCACAAGTAAGGTAAATACCCTGAGTGTATCATTGTATACTTTGCATTAGTTATACTAATTAAGGATGCTATTGTAACAGAGTTAAAAATGTAGTGTATTGTTGTATATGATTTTCGCCAAAAATGAACAGCCTTGGTTAACAGTTGTGAATGGAGCCACCTTTGGCCATTTGGTGCACTACAGATCTGCTGCGTGTAGTCTCGCGCTGCTTCCCTACCCGATCAGAGAAGCTGTATACTCTTGATCGGGTAGGTTCAGTGTACAAAGTACTTCAACCAGTATATCAGTTTTCTAAAAGTAAATTAATGTTTAGGTTGATAACTTCGATGTATTTCGTGTGATATTATTTGCATGCACTGTAACGATCGTACTGAATTTTGCATGTTTTGACAAAGTTGTTAATGTTTCTTTTTGACCGTGAGTTTCTGCGTACTGAGGCTAACGTGGCTAGCCGTAAAACTCTGCTAGTCACGTCCATACATTGGAAGTAATATTACTCTGTGTCTATCATGTGTGTATGTTTAATCTCAGTATAGTTTCGGTATATGTCTGAGACAACAGCGTATGTTAAGCGAGTATTCCCGAACGTTAATTAGTTGTCGTTTCATGTGTTTTAACATTCTGTCTTACGTGCCTCGCTTGCTAGCAGGCACTGATAGTGTACACAGCACATGTAGCCTATGTAACGCAATGCATTCTTTATATTTTGTTTGTGCAGACACGCTGTAAATGTGTACAACAAAGCCTGAAGACAATGTTCTGATTTACTTTTCAAAGGTATGTGGCTCCATAATGTAATTAGGTTTTAATGAAGTGCTGTAACTTATGCACTTAGGCTGCGGTTATGCCATTCTATAGAGGGTTTTCACGACGCGTCATCGGACCCGAAGTCGCCATGTTGGAGGTACTCCGCATCACAACAAAGCACAGGCACTGAAGTAGATCCCGAACGGCGTCAAGGAAAATGGTTAATTATTGGCGTGTTTTAGGTTGTACCAATAGGTCAGACCGAGAAAAACATTTGGAATATTATCGACTTCCAAAAGTTATTAAAAACCAGGGAGAGGAATGCCAGAAGTTATCAGAGGAAAGGAGGCGCTTGTGGTTGGCAAAGCTCAACCAGGATCTACGACGGAAAATCTGTCTTGTTCGGTCTTTGAAATGAAAAAAAAACTATTGAGTCACTTGGCTACACCTTGAGTATCACAATGATATACAGTTAAGGTTAGGTTGATTAAAGACGTTATTGCATTACTTACTTTGGCCTTCACAACACATTGGTCGTTAATGACTTGGTACTGCGTCTCCCTCACCCATCCACACACCATCTGGTTATAAGCCTCCAAACTTTTGTAGGATTTAAGGTCTTCCGCTGTGTATGGGCTCGGCGAGAAAACCAGGTAGTTGACAACTGAATGGAACTGAATGAACTCGGGATATGCAACTGAAGGAAGAATCACTGAGTCGCCATGGATCCAAGAAGAGGGAGCCAACTTGTAGGGATCTGCACAGCTAGTAAACTGTAATTTCTCAAAATATTGCGCCTTTTTTGTGGTCTAAGTCCTTCCATGCCTTTGCATCTTGGACGCGTTTTGATGAGCTTTTCTGTTGTTTAGATATAAAGTATTAAAGTATCCAAAGTGCACAATACTCCATTCAGTTGTTTACACCGACTGCCTCCAACATGGCCGCGCATCCAGGTTACCGCCCAGAACGTGACGTGGGTGAAACCCCTCTATATGAGAAGTTTACAAGTTATGATTCAGATGATGGTTTTGTGGGCATTTTCTATTGCTGAAAGAGTGGTTGTCAGAGAAGCTGTATACTTTTGATCGGAAGCTGTAAATGTGTACACCAAAGCCTGAAGACAATGTTCTGATTTACTTTCCAAAGGAAAAATAAAGAAAGAAGAAAAATTCAACATTTCGCCTCTGTTCCCCTGATGCTTGACCACTGTTACACTATCAGCAAGTCTGAGCATTATGTAAAAGTAGAATCTAATAGTACCAGTTAGTGCAAGGGAAAATATCTATTAATTATATGATTAATAATTAATTATGTTAATTTTTTTATTATTAGCCACATAAGGCGTCACTGTACCGTCTACGGTACAGATTGTGGCTGTCGCTGTAATCTCCATTTATAAACGTTTTTATAACTTTAAAGCATTATATCTTAAAAATATACAGCCATGCGCCACACCAATTGAAAGCTTAGACTCTCATTATTCCATTAAGCCCACACAGAAAGCATAAGATGATTTATAGCAGTTACACAACTGCTACAAAGTTATAATAAATAAAACAATACAGCGTAAACAGCGCAGCCCGTGTGTAGTGCATCCTTACCTGTTTCCTTGTCCCTTTAGCCACTGCTTGTATTTTTTGCCCAAAACTTTTTTTTCTTAAATCCCCAAGAGTCCAAGGAAATGGAATATCCAAGCCATTATATTTAAAACGAGCTGTTCACCTCACAATCTTGACGTTTCTGGCCGAATCACAACGGGAAATCGCTACACTGTTTTTCATTTCTGCACTTCTAACGCTGCTCGCTTCTCTCCTGAGGGTCCTAGCAACTTGATGTGGGCGTCACTCTATTCTCTGACTTCTAAGGTTTCCATGGATACCTGGTATAAGCCAATCGGTGCAGGTTTGCCTGCGATACACCAATAAGAAAGCTGAAGACTCCTCTGACGCGTTTTGGCCCACGTGTACTCGAGCGACATTTGCTCGGACCAGTTAGATTTAAATGCTCTAAGACCCGGCTACATTTGTAGCCAATGAGCAGACAAGTCGATCGATACCAAATGTGCCGGTGAAATTTTAACCTTGTAATGGCTGGAGCTGTGTCAAAGCAAAAACAGGGCCTCCTATAAGCATTTCACACCCTGTGCAGTTTATAATGACTTATTTCTATATATTTATGTATATAGTTATTTCAAGTATGTGTATGATTGATGTGGGTGTGTTTGTGTATTTGAGAAGTGTTTTATTTTGTACTTTATTGGCTTTTTTCTTTGCACTTTTCAAATAAAAATCAGAAAAACGCACAGACATATATGTAGAAAGAAATTCATATAAAATCAATTTTTGAGTCTTTTGGCTTCTGGATTTTTTCTGTAGTAAGCTGAGACATGTGGCTAATGTCCTGGATTGTCTGTCACCTGGAATATATGTTCACAGCAGTGTATTTTAATCATTTTATAGATGTATGACTTGGACGGAAATAGAAACCCTCCATTCTAGCCTCTGTAACTCTGTGTCAGTAAGGCCTAGAATCACTCTGACACTTGGAACAAAAACTTGAGAGTGTTTTCTTTCACATCCCTGAGTGTCAAAGTATATGGGAGCTGTACCAATTTTAATTTGGGTATGACGTTTAGACCAAAAGCTTGAAAATGCAGGTGATACTAAAGAGGTTAATATATATATACATTTTTAACATCAACCATCTCACTGGATAATATAAACAGAGTAAATAAACTATTAATAGGATGTCAGTATTTAAGAAGAAAACATTGCCAAATCTAGCTGCAAGCAATATTGAGGTAGCCAAGCTTCTCATTGCCCCCAAAACATTAGCATACCAGGTATTTATCTTCACTTGCATTATAAGGAGTAAGAGAACAAGAGTTTTAAAGAGTAACAATACAACCATAGAGTAGATGGAGAGTCTGGATTTGTTAGAAACTATGGTCTTTGACCCAAATAAATCACTTACAGATTTACTCTTTAAAACGTCTTGATCAAGTTCTTGGTTCATATCCTTTCCTTTGACGTGTTAAAAAAACCGTCCGCTTGCTGTTCCAGTGTTGTTTGGTTCCTTTAGCGAAGTGTTTACTTGAAAAATTTGTGGACTTCATTTCAGAGAAAATTTTGGGTAATGTATTGAGAGGTTATTTCCATCATTCCACATCATAGGTCTACCGCATTGCTATCTTTCTCTTTCCTGCTACTCAATGTTCTTGTGACTTTTTTTACAAATGTTTTCAACAAGGTCACATTGCATCCATTTTACATGCACAGGTAGGTGAGAAATTAAAGGGAAAACTTAAATAAATAAGTAATAAATGAGTAAAGAGACACATGCACGGCATTAGAGCTGCAAAGATTATCGATTAGTTTAATTAAATTAATCGCCAACTATTTTGATATTGATTAGTCAGTTTGATTTTTTTAAGATTAAGAAAAATTCTTTGATTCCAGCTTGTTAAATGTGAATATTTTCTAGTTTTTTCGCTCCTCTGTGACCGTAGACTGAATGAAGTTATCATCGCTAAAAGGAGGTGGTTTGTTGGGGCAGAGGGGTGGCAGGAGCCAGTCACTAATAAGACTCACTCTGACCTGACATTTGCATTTGGATCATTTTCCCTTTAATTTGTCTCACTTACCTTGAATGTCCCAGTTCAAATAATACAATGATATTTAACATATTTAAAGTAAATATTAACAGACTAAGTTTATGTTTTTGTATAGTCAGTGTTGGAATATTGAAGTTTCTTTTCTTTATTTTAAAGGTATGACTCCTTCACCATGATGATACCAGAGCTGCTTGAGGGACAGCGGTATGTGTGCACATACCGTTTTAGCCAAGACCACTTGGAATTGTATTTTAATTCCATCAGGGCCTCAGGTAGGAGCTGATATTTAAGTGAGCAATGTTATTGAGATATTTTCAATGTGTGTGTATATATATATATATATATATATATATATATATATATGTATGTGTGTATATATATATGTGTGTATGTATGTATGTATGTGTATGTGTATATATATATATATATATACATATATATATATATATATATGTATATATATATATGTGTATATATATTTACTTACTTACTTACTTACCTGGAATACACTTGCCTTTTTAATTTCAGGTGGATGGAACAACAATCCAACTGTTGCTCACTTCCAGAGTTATTTCCGGCGCATTATGGTCCGCTGTGGCATTGCTCCAGGGAAGACAGGCAACGTTCAACCACAGGATGACACCATGTGTCTCTCAGCTCTTGACATGTCATCTGTGGTGCCAGCTGAGGACGATGATGATGACAACATTGCATCCTCTCCCTTTGAGCAAATCACTGGTGTTGTGTTGGGCCATAGCTATTTAGCAACAACCTTTGGGTGCCTAACTGACAATGCGCTTGTTTACATTGCGGGATTTGTAGTTAGGCAAGTCATGAGAAAACTTGCATGTAATGAATGTCGTAGTAGTTTGGTAGCTTCGACCATACCATCTTTTGGCGATAATCTGCTTACCCTCAGAAACAACAGAGGCCTAGTGATACCAAGTCAAGGTACCGTTAAAGTGATTCACTCGGCTGAGCACTGCATCCGACGGGCCTCTGACATCAACTCAGCAGCCCGTCAGTGCCCAGTGTCTCTATTAAACAGAGTCGTGAAAGCAGAAGTAGGGTCTAAGGACATATTTGGTCTTCGTGATCACATTGTTGAGACTCAAGATGGCATAAACAACCACCACTTTAGCTTAATTTCACTGGTCGTCTGTACCTTTCATAAGTTGAGACAACACCATGTGGCAAAGGTTCATACTCAAGCTTGAGCAAAAGTCTAAGGAAGAAACTGTGTAAGGTAGTGTTGTTGCAGGGATACTAAACACTTAGTTTTAAGAATGGTTAACTCAGCTGACAGTCCTGGAAGGATGTCACCAGTTAGCTTTGCAGTGTAACACACAAGTCCAGCCTCCGAGTCAAACTTTGGTTTTTCCACACACCATACTATCCTCAAACTGCTTCTCTTTCTCTGCCACCTCAGCTTTTCAACGGAACAATAACAGGTCAGGTGCTAACCATGTAAGAACCATATTTACTGTATATGTTATATGTATATTTATTTACTAGGCGATGGATATTGGGTTTGGTGAGTGCATTGTTTTGTTTTGTAATACTGACTAGCTTTGTGCTGTCGACAACTGCATTAATTTGCTGCCTAAATGGAAAAAGACTGCTGTGTTTTTACCTCATGTATGCAGCGAGCTCTACCTGGGAATTATCTTTTCTGTTTGCTGCATTGTATTGTTTGCTTGACTTTGTGTGCAACTAAAATCAATATAGAAGTGTGTTGAGTTTAGACATGCGCTGTATAGCATTTGAAAACCAAGTACAAACAAACACTACACTGATTTAAGGGGTGTGAGGAGGGTTCTGTATGAATGTGATTCTGTTTCACAAGACTGGAAACCAACACAGTTTAAGAGACCAATATAATCCAAGTTGTCTAGCTAATGTTCTAATATTTTCATTCCCAATACATTGGAACATGTGATGGTGATTACTAGATGTTGTTACTTTAATCCAGATTGTACTTAAACAATTCAGAGAATTGGACATGCACGATAATCTATCGTATTATCATGTAGTTCCAGGCAGGTTTTGGCAACAAGCTTCAGATGCAGACCTCAAAACTTCTCAGGCCAGCCACTTCCATGAAACACGTCAAATGTAAATTTGCCTTCATCTCTTTTCAAGGTCAACAAAATGTTTATTTCTGACCAAATTGATTTTGTACAGTTAAAGTAACCCCATTCACGCAAAACATGGCTTAAAGAAATATGATCAGTCAGTTACTGTGTGGATGGTAGTGGTCAAGTTGTTTTTTATAAGTTAAGTGTACATTTCTCTGCTTGGAGGAAGAAAATTAACTGTGAATGTGCTGTACTCTTTTGATATTACTCGAAATAACCCTTGTGTTTAAAATGTACAATATGCAGGAGTTGATCCTCAATACCCACTTTTGGCTGTGTTGTTCCTAACTTTGTTTTTTTACCGATTGTACTCAAACCTTTTAATGGAAAAAAACAGTGTGGCGCTTGTAACCTGTAAGCAGTGTTGGGAGTAACGCGTTACAAAAGTAACGCAATTACAGTAATGTATTCCTTTTTGCTGTAACGCAGTAATATAACGCATTACTAATTAAATTTCGGTAATATTATACTCGTTACAATCTCAGTAACGCGAGTTACAACGCATTTTAACGCAACATTTAGTGGTGCATTGTTTTTTTTAAGAATTCACCAACACCGCGACACATTTCTTCACAGGAAAAAAAAAAGCCGTATTATTTTCCTGTCGCTGTATTCGATGGTTGAGATGACTGCAGAGACAGATACATTTGCGAGATGGATATTATTTTCAGGAGTTATTACGCTGCGTTGAAGTGAGCTGTCCTGTTTCTGTCCCCGTGGTCAGAACCAGAACCAGAGACGGTACGGACAGCATGTATGTCCCAACAGGTGACGGTACGGACAGCATGTATGTCCCAACAGGTGACGGTACGGACAGCATGTATGTCCCAACAGGTGACGGTACGTCAGCGGCTGACAGATATAAACATGTCGGGAATTAATGTTGAGGCTTGCTACACGTAAATATCATTGCATTTTATCAGCCGTAGAGAGTAACTCTGCCTGTAGTGGAATGGTTTCGAATGACGACCAAAAGCGCTTGTCTTTTACTGTGACCATTTACTGTTCAATATGTTGCAGTTTTACAAACAAGAAAGTTAACAACTGGAGCCTGACGAACATGTTGCATCCTGGTTGCTTCTCAGTAAGCTAGCAAGAGTAGGCTACACAACAGACAACTTCCGTGTAGCCTACTTCAAAATAAAAGCACTTCCTGTGACTATTCGCAGTAAAACTAAATTACTGTTAAATAAGGTTGTGTAGGCAACCTTTTCACAAATCAGCTGTAAATCAAGTACTGTAAATAATGTTAATAGTGAGTTTTAATCACACTATAATTGAACATTTCCTTTAGAGTGTTTTAACCTAAACAACATGAATTTCTTATTGAAGTGCTATAAAACATTTTACAACAATGCCGTACTTTTAATTGAGTATTTTCATTTTCTCCTAATTGCCTATTATACATTTTACTTATCTATTTTTTTTATAGATTTAGTTACTTTGCATATTTATATTAATTATACAAAATATGAATAATCTATGATGTATTAAAGTGGATAAAGAGGAGACTTGTGAAATTAACAAGCTAGCTGCCAAATCAAACTTCCCCTGTTATTTTGGTGAAAGTAACTCAAAAGTAATGCAAAAGTAGTGTAACGCATGACAATTCAGAGACAGTAATATTGTAATATAACTAATTACTCTCAAATGACAGTAACTAGTAATCTATAATGTATTACATTTTGGAAGTAACTTGCCCAACACTGCCTGTAAGTACAGTCCTAATAGTATGCTTGTTCTCTCCCTGTCCATCTTCAAACAGTACATCCATGATTATTATACATGGAATTCCACAAATCTTATGTATATGTGAGTTTTTCACAAGGATACAGTGGGCTCAAGGGCTTGTTTCTTCCTTGCAAACTGGGGATGGAGGTGTTGAAGGACACTGGAATTTGTGAAAATGTCAACTGTTTAGCTATTTAAGATGTATTTACTACTTTAGAACATACTTATTTAATGTGGCAAAAGTATTGTGGGACAGGAATAAAGAAAAGATGAATCTTTGGCACCTCAACTATCTATCTTTCACATTATGTTCCTCTCAAATTTGTGATTTGCTTCCACCTGCAAATTGCTTTGTGTATCATATTTAATAAACCAATACAATTTAAATGTTTAAATCAACATGTATAGTCACACCATTGTAGCCATTTTGCATGCAGTAGGCTAAGGTAAGTAGCGATAGTGTGATGGCTATGGACATTTCTGTTAACTGTTTGGTCATTTCTGTTGCCTGTATTGTTGATTTCTATAGGTTTCCTGTGTTGGTATGTTTATTCTGTAGTTTTCTGTTCCTGTCTTGTAAATATGTCCTGTGTTGTGTATTGTGGTCTTTATATATTTTGTTGTGTTCCCTGTTGTGACTTTCTCTGTTTATGTTCTGTTTCCTGCCTTATTTTGATAGTCTGTTTTCTGTCTTGTCATGTCTAGTTTTACTTCCTGTGTTTGCCCTCCTTTGTTGATTGTCCTGCCCCGTCCTGATGTGTTTCACCTGTTGTCTCACCTGTTCCTGATTTACTCATCACCTCATGTATTTAGCTTCTGTGTTCCCTTTCTCTCTTGTTAGATCGTCTTGTGTTCTTCCCTGTGACCTGTGTTTTGCTCCCTCGTGTCTTGTGTCAGCGTGTGTTCCTGCCTGTGTTTTTGCCCGTCAGTTTATGCATTACCTTGTGAGTTTTCCAGTCTTTGTACTGCCGCTTTTTGTTTAATTAAATCCCTGAGTTACATTCATCTCCTGCCTGCCTCAACCTGCATTTGGGTCCTCTACCTTCCGCCATCATCACAGATAGTTCATTCTAAGTTTACTCAAGTGGAAGAATGTGACTAATAAACTTAGGTCTACTAGTACTAGCCTATGCATTATATTTTGAAAAAGAAGTAGATTATCTTAATATCAAAACCTTAAATTTTCTCTGGACTCTATGATAAATACATGTCTGACCGTTGGAAAGAACCAAAAAAAACTAGAAAATCGCATTCATGACAATTTATGGTGATTTTATTTCTGTTAGACCTTTGCTACATTGACGCTGATGCATTAAAGAGGGGCTCCTCTGTTCCAAGATGGCGGCTCTATTGACGCATTCTTTCCAATGAACTGCCATAGCCAAGGCGACATCTAGGGTATATATCTATGAGATTAGATCTGTGGTTTCTAAGAAAGAGATGGAGATGCTTGTTCATGCTTTTATTTCTTCACGTTTGGATTATTGCAGCGTACTGTACACTTGTTTAAAAAAATCTTCCATGGAAAAACTGCAAGTTGTGCAGAATGCAGCAGCAAGACTTTTGTCTAAGACCAGCAGGAGGGCGCACAGTACTCCTGTGCTTAAGGCTCTTCATTGGCTACCGATTGGTTTTAGAGTGCATTTTAAAATTTTAATCATTACTTATAGAGCCTTGCATGGCCAAACTCCATCTTACATCCTGGATCTATTGCACGCACACACTTCTGACGTCTTCAAGTCAAGACCTTTTAACTATTTCCAGAACACATTTTAAAACAAGAGGTGATTGTGCCTTTTCAGTGGTGGCTCCAAGGCTCTGGAACTCTCTCCTTTTAGCCTTGAGAGCCTAGGATTCTGTGGAAACTTTTAAAAAAACACCTAAAGACTTTTTAGACAAGCATTTAATTAGCCATATGGTTTTGTATTTTATGTGCATTTTGTGACCCCTCTTGTCTGTGAAAGGTGCTATATAAATAAAGTTTACTTACTTACTTACTAATGCTACCCTGCATGTTGAAAAAGACGGCAAAAGGGTTCTAATTGAGTGGTCTCTGCATGAGCTGGATCAAAAAGGCCAAAGTTGTGCTGGTGAAAGAAGGTGATGCTGATATGTCTTTAATGTGCTGAAAAAAGAGGGTTTAATTGAACATGAGACCAAGATTCTGGGGCAGTGATGCCAGTAACGCGTTACTCTAATTTGACCACTTTTTTCAGTAACAAGTAATCTAACGCATTACTATTTCCAAACCAGTAATCAGATTAAAGTTACTTATCCAAGTCACTGTGTGTTACTATTTTTGTCATTTTCCTTAGTAAAAATATATATTTTTGCTTTCTTCTTGCATCTCGGGGAGTGAAGTCACGTATGCGACAAGTCACGTTTTCAGCATGAGGACAGTTCACTTGTACCACGCAGCGGCACAAACATAAACAGCAATGGAGGGAGGAGAGAGATGCGCGTTTTCTAGCTGGAAATACAGTCACTATTTTGAGCTTGTGTCAGCTAAAGACGGCAATATTAAGGTTCGTTGTACACTCTGTGCTGGTGGCGACAAAGTGCTATCTAGCTACAAAAACACTACGTCAAATTTGAAGAAACATTTGGAGTCGCAGCACCGCAGTCAAACTTACAGAGCAAGTCCCACCAGGTGGTGCGAAGCAGAGAGCAGAAGGTCGTCACCCAACGTCACCCATCATGAACATGCTCTACATCCCAGCACATTATTTGTGACACGTTACGCAGTTTTCTTTACAACATTGGTGATGCGGAGCATATTAGTAAAGCAGGTGAATGATGAAAACACTTTGAAATAAAAGATTAGTTAGGAGTAGTAGGCCTAGGACTTTTATAGTGTGGTATATTTCAGTTGCAGCACTGTGTTGTCGCTGTATGGAGAAGGAACTTCGTAGACACTGATCTTGATTATAAAAAGGTTTATTACAAGCAAAGATTCAGCATCAATTTAACAGACCCATGGATATCTGGAGAGACGACCAGCCCAATCTTCAAATTCTGTCGCTCTAACTTTCCTTTGTTAACACAGGGTATATATTCCATGCATAGGGCGTAATGTGTGAGTGCATGGTTCGACACAGAATTAGCCAATCAGTGCCTGTTATCTGGCACAATTCCAAAAAAGGTCTTTTCTGTCTTGGGGGGACCCCCACTCATGTTAACACTTTCCAGATGTTCTCAGTACATGTAGTGTAGAGTTCATACATCCTCCTTATACCAAAAACTTAGATCACAATGGTAAATAGTCAGATACCACAGATTTCCCCCCTACGAGACTTAATAAAGTCTCGGAAAATAAAAAAGAATAGGATTACAACAGAATAACACTTCTCATTATATCAGGTTCCTTATAACATACCCTTTGGGGTGTAATCAAACTTATAGAGTGTAACAAAATGGAATTGTTGGAGTGTGAGAGCGAAAAACCCATCTGGCAGCTATCTTTCAAATAACCATCAATCAATCTAGATAGGAAAACTCTCTCACGGTCCCTCTGCCTAGGCGACCACCTTAGTACTCCAGATCAATTAGAAAATAAATCTTTAGCAATTTATGTAGAATTATGGTTTAAGCCAATACATGTGAAAACCTCAGAAAATGAAATAAAATCAAAACAATGTCCAAATTCAGGCAGGTCGACCCTTCGGATCCGAAAAAGGACCTTTCCCTGCCTGGACCCCATTTCCCTAAGCGTCAAGGAAAAAAAGAAAAAACATCTGAGGTCTCCATATATTCACTTCATGACAAAAACTTCATTATTCAAGCAATTAATACAAAAATATGATACAAAATATGCTTTACTTATGCAAACATGTATATATCAGACAAACACAGGAATGTAGTCCACTACATTGCAGCTTCTCAGCAATGTTGAATATCAATGCAGTGTTGGTGTGATGTAATCTGAACAGATCCACACCATCCTGGTTCAGAGTTCTCCTAGTTCCTTCATATTGTCCATGTTTGTATCTGTATCCCCTCTGCACATTCTCCCATATTCTCTGGAAGAAAAGAAAACACCAACCAGTATCTTTTTGCAAAACAACACATAGAAATAAAACATCAAAATAAGAATAAAAAAGAATAAGTAATTAATAATATCAAAAATAATATGAACCAAATATCAAAAGTAGTATAATAAAGTATAATATGAATCACATCACATTCACATTCCATTTCCCCCCTATGAGTAAAAAGGAGGCACCAAACAACACAATAACACTCGAGAATGTGAAACCATAACACAATCAGATATTCAAAAGGGATACGCTTCCATCAATACCCCATCTAACATTGCTCCATCTCTATCCAAATCAGTCACATCTAACAAAGGCATCTGAGTGCTATCTCCAGGCATTACCACTCCAACCCATCTCAATATCATAGCCTTCGCAAAAGTCAACAGCAAAGTACAAAAGCAAAACATCACACATAGTGCTAAAAGAGCCGCCACCAAAATCTGAACCACTACTGCTCCCACTGGTCCTAATTGATCTTGCAGCCAAACGTTTGCAGACCATCCAGCTCCTTCAGATCGACCAAATGCATCCCTTATACTTTTCAATGCATCTATAACACTCGTGATATTATCAGTACTATCAGGAATCAAAGTATAACAATCATCACCCGTCAAGTTCAGAGCTACACACAAACCACCCTGTTTGGCTAAAATATAGTCAAGAGCCATGTCATGTTTCAACAGCGTCAATCTGTGACTTCTTTGAGTATTTGACAAAATGTTAAAACCTCTTATCGTCTCATTTGCAAAACCTTGCAAAGTATAGGTAATATTATCAATGTGATCGGCCAAAAATGTTACTCCATACCAAGGAAAAAGTCCTAATCCCCATTTCTCTCCCAAACTGATTTTCCAATGATAAGCTTCTAGGTTGTGAAATTGTGCCATCTCTCTCTTCACTCTACTTCCAAAACTAGCATCAGTTTGAGCTGTCTCAGGCGCTTCCCCTTTTTGAATGGTATAAACCTCATACGGAAGCTTCAACGTCGCCATATAACAACATCCTATCCATCCATAGGGTAAAATAAATAGGCTTTGTTATCACAAACCCACCAGATATCTTGAAAATTCCCTATAGTCACGTTACCAGGCAAAAGCTGATCTCTAACCATCACTGTTCTACCCTTCTTACTAGATGGTATAGAAAAAGTTACTTTATACATATCTTCACTAACCTTGCGTTCATGCTTATCCAAAGTCATCATATAATCATCACAATCTGATATTCCCATAAACATTCCTGGTCCATCA
The DNA here is from genome assembly GCF_008315115.2 of Sander lucioperca. Classification (NCBI taxonomy): domain Eukaryota; kingdom Metazoa; phylum Chordata; class Actinopteri; order Perciformes; family Percidae; genus Sander; species Sander lucioperca. The sequence continues at coordinate 17,696,626 of NC_050189.1, forward strand.
TACGTCTTATTTGAACAAAAACATCCTTTTGTCCTCGTAGGTGTTACTTCCATTGATTCTGGAACTGCTGTTAGCTTATTCTCCTTCTGATCTAACAAGTTTACATAAGGTAATCCATTCAACCAAGAACAATCATATTTAGGTCTAAACAGCTGTGTTGACAAAGACATCACTACATCTACTGCAGATTGTTGATGATACAACAACCATGATAGAGCGTAAGATTGACATTTAGTAGACAGAGGTTGAGCCACTGTCTCTAAAATTGAGTCCCACGTACCAGGTGGAGGTACTTTCAACAGACATGGACCATTCAATTTCTTAACTGACCTCACAGAATGAGTTAACTGCTGGAACCATAGATTCCTACTTGCCCATCTATCTGTGATTCTCAAAACAGAAGAATCAAATCCATATGCTTTCCATGTAGTTTCTCTCTTCCTTAATGAACGGTATTGATCAATCATATCTACTAGTGTTTCACCAAAATTAGAGAACTCATTTTCTGATGCGTCAAGGATGCCATTCTGAACTATTTCAGATGAATCTACATCCTTCTCTTCTACCATCTGTTCACTAAAGTCAGAAATATCCTTACTGCTATTTGTACCTAACTCCGTCTGTAACACAAGCTGGGTTACATTTACTATATTCTTCTCTATTTTCTGAAAAATCGTACTAGGTGTTGGCGTCACATTTACAAGGGATGTTACTACTGTCGTAGCATTCATTTCTTTTGAAGTTACCACCAAATTCACTGCTTTAGTTGAGGTATCAACACTTTCAATTGTTTCCAAGAGCAAATTGACAAACGTCCTCTGTGTATTATTCACTCTTGGAGTAAGTACTGTAGTATATGGTTCCTGTACTCCTTTAGTGACTGTAGAAATTTCAACAGACTTTAAATCTTCCGTCACAAGTGTCACTTTATGAGACACACGACTTGCTATCCAATAATTTTGAAATGGAACTGTTTTAAACTCTGGCTCTGAATAAGTACACACATATTCCCCTAGATCTTCCCATGTGGTATTAAACAAAACAAGTGAACAATCACCTGAAACTTTCCACCATTTCATATCATTGAACAAAGAATACTTCCTTTGACTATAAGATATACCATCCACTTCTGGTCCTCGTAATAATACAACCTCACCACGATTATTTCTCCATTCGGGAAGATTATTACCACCACTGTTCCATCTCCCACATTTACAAGGAAGAATAGTTGTTGTTCCCAACTTGACTTTCATCACAGTCTTCAATACAGTTGGCATTGGCGAAGTCATCCGAGGCGCCACTGTAGTCAACTTTGATACATTTATACCTTTAGCAACTACCAATGCTAAAAGAGTTGAATTACCACTCATTGTTCTAATGTTAGGCTGAAGTGTTGATATCAGTGTTGTTGATTCTTTTGTTTCTTCAACAACTTGGACCCCCATGCTTTTGTTCCCATCTTTTACTACCAGCGTCACCACATTAACTCTGAGTCCCGACTCTATTCCATCGCTTTCAAACTGTGGATCATAAAAAATACACTTATAATCACCTTGATCCTCCCGTTGGGAATTATACACATAAAGACTACAATCCCCTTCAATTTTCAATCTTCTCTTATCATTTAATAACGCATACTTTCTTGATGTCATTGTTCCTAACAGGTCTAAAACTCCACCATGACTGTTTTCCCACCGAACTCTAAATTCTCCTTCACCGCTATTCCCTCTCATACACTGGCATGGAAGCTGAGCTGGCTTTCCTAGAGATACTTCGACTCTAATCTTCGTAGCGTCTTGGTTTGACTTTTTTCCTGACTGGTCTTGGGCTATTTCGTCTAACTGAATCACCGGCTTCTCCTGTAACGGAGTTACAGCCCTCGGCAACCTCTGTGGTTTCACCTTCCACTGGGATAGTCCCTGCTGTATCTGGGACATATTGAAACTCAATATCCCCAAATCTCCTTTCCTGTCCATCAATTGCTGTGTCATGTCTGGCATCCTCAGAAGTATACACATGATCAACAGCATTGTCCACATTATGGACAATCTCTCTTTCTGCTGGCTGTTCTTCCCTACTTTCTTCTGGCTCTTTTGAGCCCTCAACATCTTGATTCCCTAGCCGTGGTGTTTCTTCCCTGGGAGCTTTAACACAATTCGATAAATGATACCACGTTGGAGACCCTTTAACCTGAACGGCTGTTCCCGTACTGCGAACAACCTCAAATGGTCCTTCACGGCGTTCGTTATACCATTTCCTTCTAAATACCTTCACGAACACCTTGTCCCCAGGTTGCACTGTACTCCTTTTTTGCTCATCGAGCTTCTCCTGCACCTCTTCTTTTCTTTGCCTGTCAGAAACATATGTGGATATTCTTTTATGGAAATTAGCCATATATGTAACATATGCTCTCATTTCATCTTCCAAAAAAGCCAAACTTGGACCTTTTCCGCTTGTTCGCAAACAAGGCGTAGGCATCCGTCTTCCTGTGACCAATTCATGGGGTGTCATACGTAAATCACGCAACTCACTTGAGCGACACACCATCAAGGCTAAAGGTAATGCGGCTATCCAGTTCAGCCCTGTATGTTGGCAAATCTTGACAATACGATTTTTCAAAACACCATTCATTTTTTCGCAAATCCCTTGGCTTTGTGGATGATAAACTGCTCCAAGACGTTGTTTAATTCCCAATTTTTGAAAAATCAATTTCACTGTCTTATCCACGAACTCTTTCCCATTATCTGAGGATATTCAATCAGGAAGTCCCCACCTGCTTATCACCTCTCTACACAAAAACTTGGCAACTGACTGAGCATCTTTCCGCTTGGTTGGGCAGGCCTCCGGCCATTGTGAAAATCTATCCACAACAACTAGCATGTATCTTTTACCTTCAACTGGTTTGATCATATCGACATAGTCAATAACCAGCTCACGCATAGGACCTCTTGGGGTTGGAATGTAACCTGGAAGAACAGTCACACCTCTGCGAACATTATTTTTCAAACAAATTGTACATCTGCCTATGATGTGATCAATCTGTTCTAGCAAATATGGTGCCCAAAAACCATATTCCTTTGTGATCTTTCTCCTAACTTCCCCCCTTGCAACATGCGCTAAACCATGTGCCTCCTGGATCATCAGACCCAGCAGGTCTAGCGGTGCTACTATCAACCCTTCATGATTTCTCCAAAGACCAGTAGAATCTTTGACTGCACCTCGGTCTAGCCATAACTGTTTATCAATTGTTGGTGCAGCTTCCTGCATCAAAATCACATCTTTAAGCGTAATGTTGTCTTCTAGGTCTACTCCATGAGTGACCAGAAAAACCTTACCCAATTTGTCAGCTCCTGTAATTGCTTTTGCAGCTTCATCAGCAGCTTTATTCCCTTTTGTAACTTTTGACACATCTGTTTTATGAGCTGCACACTTAGCTATTGCTATTTCTTTAGGTTTCATCATGGCATGCAACAGTTTCATTATTTGCGTATGATGTTGTATCGGAGAACCATCCGTTTTCTTAAATCCTCGTCCTTTCCACACTGATCCAAACAAATGACATACGTTATGGGCATATGCAGAATCAGTGTATATCGTCACTCGCTTTCCTTCTGCTAACAAACACGCTTCTGTTAACCCTACAAGTTCTGCAAGTTGCGCTGACGCAGGCTGTGGTATTACTTCAGCCTTTTCAACAACAAATCCAGATCCTTGTGCTTTTACTACTGCATAGCCAGCACTCAATTTATCTCCCACACGATAACATGACCCATCAGTCCAATACTCCAGGTCTGCCTCACGTAATGGAAGGGCTTGTAAGTCTGATCTAAGCCTCGAATATTTCTCTGCTTCCTGGACACAATCATGTTGTTCACCATCCTCTGGGGTTGGCAAATTCTCAGCTGGATTCACCGTGGCACACCTTGCCAGGGTGACATCTTCCTGCTCTAGAAGCCTATGATAGTCTCTAAGCCTAGGCATAGTCAATGTATATTTTCCATAGTTCAGAAGATTTCTGAGACTATGATGGGTAAGAATTGTTATTGGATAACCCATCGTGACTGATGATGCTTTATCATACATTAAAGAGACTCCTACCATTGCTCTATAACACGGTGGTAACCCTAATTCTACATCTGAATAAGCAGTAGAATAGTAAGAAATAGGTTGAGGGTTCATCCCGGTACCTGTCGGCTGACAAAGAACTGCACATGCATATTTACCTCCCATAGAAGTAGACACATACAGCAAGAAATTTTTAGAATAGTCTGGAAGTGTAAGTGCTGGTGCCTCTTGTAACCTTTGTTTGATTGTTTCAAATGCCAAAAGGCCTTCCTGTGTCCATGCAAGGTTACCATGAAGTTGGTTATTTCCAATATCCTTAATCATAGCCCTCAAGGGTCCCGTCAAGCTAGCATAATTCTCAACCCAAGCCGAAGAGTAACCAGCAATACCAAGAAATGTCAACATCTCTCTGACAGTCCTAGGCTTTGGAGCTTTGCGAATTGCCTCCAATTGACTATCAGCGATGCTTCTATGTCCATGCATTATGTTCTGACCCAAATAAACCACCTTTTCTTGGCAATATTGCAACTTTTTCTGTGAAATCTTATGGCCATTTTCTGCCAATATCTGTAGCAATTTGATCGAATCTTGATGGCATACATCCTCATTTGGTGCACAGACAATAATGTCATCGACATATTGTATTACGGTACTTTGCAATATTTGATCTAGCCCTGTCAAATCATCCTTCAATACTTTATTGAAAATATGAGGACTATGTTTAAACCCTTGTGGCAATCGCCTGTACTCATAAAACTGTCCTTTATAAGTGAATCCAAATAAACCTTGACTTTCTACACTAAGTGGAACACTAAAAAATGCACCGCACAAATCTATCACCGTAAAGTGTGTCGCATCAGAAGTTATCTGAGCTAGCAAAGTATGCGGATCTGGTACTTCTGCTGGGAAGTCAGTTACTACTTCATTTACTGCTCTCAAATCATGCACCATACGATAAGTCTCATCTGGCTTCTTTACTGGCAACAAAGGCGTATTACTCTGAGGATTTTGTGTTATCTTCAAAACACCTGCTTTTAATAGTCCTTCAATTTGTGGTTCAATCCCTTGGATAGCTTCATCTTTCAACGGATACTGACTTTTCCACGGAGGTCTAGCTCCTGGTCGAAGTTCAACCTTAACTGGTTGGGCTGACTTTACACATCCAATATCAGTACTATGTTGAGACCACAGACACTCTGGCACCTGTTGCATCATCTCCTCTTTCAGGGTGTCTGAATCCTTCTTGGCACTGCAGATAGATTCATGTGTCATCCGTACAGCTTGTGGCTGTCCTTGTCCTTGAGCTGAAATCATGATTTTGAGAAATTGCTGATCTTCACTCCTCCAAATTGCCAGATTCTCTCCTGTAGGTCTAAAAACAGCTTTCTCTGCTTCTGTCATCATTTCTCCTATATGCTTCTGCTCATATTCTTCAGAAATCAACAAGGTGACATGTGGCACACTCTTCTCAATCTCAAATTCTTCATCCAGATAATCATCTGTGTTTATCTTCATAGCTGCTCCTTGTGGTCCTAAAATTATGCAACTTGAACTAAGTTGGACTTTCTTTGGTTGATGATTCAACCATTCCTCTGAATTTGATTGGGCAGCATTCTTGAAATACTTGAGCGTACAATGAAATGGATATTCCGGAAGCCTCGCATCTGGCATGTTTGCAACAATAAATTTTTCCCACAATTTAGCTGGTTCCAAAAAATCTGCACTGAGATTTCCAATCCAGAAGACTGAAGAAGCTTCGGTCTCCATTGTCATTAATAATTGGTGAACAATTTCTTTAGGTACTTCCACCAAACAGCCGTCTGGTGTGCATTTTATTGTGCAGTTCAATCTACACAAAGCATCTCTTCCCAACAATGCAATCGGTGTATGTTCTGATACCAATATGGGTATTGTAGTTTTCTGATTTTTATAGCAGAGCTCAATTGGTTCCGTTAGAGGAATCAGCTGTTTCACTCCCTCAAACCCGATTGTCCGAATCAGTTGATTGGACATGGGGAGATGTATAGCATCTTCAGGCCGAATACAGGTGAACGCAGCTCCACTATCCACCATCACTTCCAAAGGACGGTTATTTACTTTCACCTTAATTGTTGGATCTCTTTCCGGCCCTAATGCTACCAGCTGACACCCCCCTTTCGGATCTTCTGGGCACCTCTAGAATCCTGGTTCCGGACCCCTGTAAGGGTTAACCGGTCCTCCATATGGCCTCGTCTGGCCCCTGTAATCTCCTCTGTAGTTTCCTCTGAAATTTCCTCTTGATTTATTACAATCACGGGCAAAGTGTCCATCCTGTCCACAACTGTAACACACTTCTGAGGATTGTTGAGAGTATGGGTTATATCTTCCTCCTCGTCCTCTTGCTCTTCCTCTCCAGTTCTGTGTCTGTCCAGAAACTGGCTGTGCATATGAAACCACTGGAACCACGAATGGTGGTTGAGGCATCTGGGGTTGGAATTGGCTTGACTGAAGTTGTGGCGGTGATTGTTGATTCTGTGGGCACTGGTTTTGCAAAACCACGGCCTGCTTCTTCTCCTTCCTCTTATTGTCCACCAGTTGTATTTGATTGAGTTTTCTAAGAGTCTCTCGGTCCTGTTCTTTCTGCTCATGTTCCTTTTTCCTATATAACTCCACCTGATGGGCTATTTGATCTGTATACACACTTGTTGTCATACTTCCAAGTCCCACTACTTCCGCCAATTTGCTTCTTACCGGAACAGGCAATCCCTTCTGTATTTTGGTTCGCAAAACTGACTTTTCCAGTTGACTCACCTCTGGATCATTTCCTGTAATATTTCTCCACACTTGGTGGGCTCTTGACACATACGCTCTTGGATTTTCTTCTTGTCCCAATGGCTCAATCAAGATATTGTCTGGATTCACATTTGTTGGATACTCATCTCTCAGCGCTCTCCACAGACGACCTCTACTTGCGGCAAACAACTCAGGATCATATACAGAAGTCCCCACATATCGATTGAGTCCTGCTCTCCGGAAGATTTCTCCCATAGCTGGAATCCCAACAAGATTAGCCAAAAGTCTCTTGATATCTCCTATGGCAAACTGTGTTCCTGTCGACATTTCTTCCAACTTTGCAATCCAAGGATGTGCTCCCTCTTGAAGAGTAGGCAACTTATCAAGAATGTCTGACATATCAGTGTTCTGCAAGGGCTTGTACTCCAAATTCTGTCCTCGAATGAACACCGGCAGCATCTTCTCGCTTACCTTTCCCTTTCTTGAGCGCAATATATATTTCTTCTCCACTTTTCGGGATCCTTTCTTCCGCAATTCTTCCCTCCTTGTTTTCAGCTTCTCAAATTGCTTTTCCAGTTCTTTTATTTCTTCTAGTTTAGTAGATCTCTCCAAGTATATCTCACATCGATCCATGTCTCTTTCAACTTCTTCTAACTCAGCTGTAGTAGAACATGATCCCGTAGCTCCTCTGATCTCCTCTTCTCCATCACTCTCATCTCCATTTTCACTTTCGTCAGAGGTCTGATCTCTTATAGCTTGTTGTTTCTTCCGTTTTTCTTCTCCTCTTCTTTCCGCTCTAGCCAGCACCCTTCTGATTGCAGGGGCATATCCTCCCATGATCTCCTCTTCTTCACTCTGATCACCATCGTCATCATCCTTTGTCTGGCTAAACCTCACTCTGCCCTTGGTTTCCAGATGTTTCAATTTCTTCTTACTTTTGGAGTTTGGAGTCATTTTTATAGTCGTTTCTGCTTGTCCTATCTCTATTATTAGGTCATCTTCATCTCTGATGCAGTAGTCACCCTTCTGACTGATCACTGGAAGCTGGGGATAGATGTCCTTAAACTCCGCTTCCTCCTCATAAGGTGGAGGTCTTTTCACTGATTCCGTATGCGAGAAAGGTGTATTAACTTCTGCCATTAATTTTTCTGTTATTTTCTCCTTTTTTGCCATTTCCTCTACACTTTTGTTTCTTTTATCTTTTGTAGCCTTCATCAGTTTCTGTCCCTCGTTCTCAAACAACTTAAGCGTACCCAACTCTTTTTGTCTCTTTATTCTACGTTTTTTGCCTTTTTTCCCCTTCTTCTGATCTGCCTTGTACGTAGACACAAGCACTTGGATTATTTTAATAACATCCGGGTTAAGAGTCCCCTCTACTGGCCATGGCTGTTCAATATCCGGCCAGCGTTTGTGCCATTTTCCTGACAACTTAGCGATATCATTAACTAAAGGATTGTTCTTTTGTACTACATCAACCGGAGTGATTATTTTCTGATTGTTAATGCCCTTTTTCCTGTCTTTTTTCCACATCGTAGCAACTCTTCTGTATTCCTTTATTGTAAATTATTAGTTGTATATAAAAACTACCAATTGTTAAACTAAGAATACTTTAGACTATAGAGCTTATCTTTACCCTCCTTCCTTTTATTTATTTTTATTTTATTTTGATTTTTACTTGTCTATTTATCTTGATAAACGGCGGGTGTCCCACATCCAATATAGAAAGGTAAAGGAACCAGCCAACTTCAAAGCAATCCAAAAAACACTTATTACTCAGCAATACTACAGCACCAACACAATAGTATTCAATTACTCAGGTAATCAAAAAGAAGAACAGATGTCCGATAAAGAAGAGAAAGTTCAATCCTATGTAACTAAAAAGATCCCACACTACTATGTAGTAAATCAATAACCCAATAAACCCTCAATGGCCTTAATTTACCAAATAATCTCAACACTGAATGTCCAACGTAGCTCCAAACAAAGCAACCCATACACATGGAAAATTCCCATGTATAATTCTCGAATGCATTAATTGATCAGTCTGTTGCCAAGTCTCTTGTCAAATTGTCACAATATGGAATATCTTATGCATAAACTTATACAGACAGATGTAATATCTTCTGTAGAGTAATGTAGCTACAATATCCCATAAGAAAAAGCAACCCAAATATGCATCAGCAATGATAACTGTAAATGAGCATACACATATATATCAGGATGCAGGTATTTGTTAAGAGTTTGTGGATAAAACAGTTACTGGCCTTTTGATCAAATCAGATCCAGGACTGCCCACGTTGTCGTGTGACGCACCGGCCAGCACCTCCTCTCTGTCTCTCTCCCCTTCTTCTCGTTTCTCACCCCACAGGAGGAAAAAGGAAAGAAACAAACAACAATTCTTAATCTTTTTATCTCACCAGATCATTCACCATAAAATGTAAGTGTTAATTTATTTAAGTAATCACAATTGTTATGAAATACTAATTTAAAGACTCTAGATTAAAAATCATAATTAGTCTCATTCATATTCCTATTTATAAAGGACAATACACATTATTCTACATTTCTGTAAATATATCAGTGTTAACCAGCTACTTTCAACTATAGTCCTTTTTCCAGATTTTTAAACCAAAACAGCAAAAGATTGCAAAACATTAACACAGGTTAGACTATGCAGTTAGAAATCAGCAAGACACCATGCAGATCATTACAACACAAACTCTTTCCCCGTTAGCCATGTAAAATTACAGGAAACAGTAAAACATTAGCATAGCTACACACCAAATAGCATCCACATTTAGTATATGAAACCATGCAAACATCAAAACACAGCCAAGCAACACAGACCTAACCATCTCCTAGCACCACTCAAAGGTGCATAACAGTAATAAAAATAAGAGTAAAAATGAAATAAGCTACATCACTCGTGAAGGATGCGTTAATACAGCACCAGTTAATAAGATGATAAAGAATAATTAACAGATTTATGAATAATCAATCTACTTAACTCAAAAACCGTTTTAATCATTGCAATAATATTTCCCTTTTTTTATCGATCAGCATAACTCTTATCTATAAATTTAATAGATCTCAATCAGATAATTTCATAATTAAGCAATTGCCACTTTAATTTTACTAGGCTGCATTCAACCCCCCTTTCTCCTTTCGCCACTCCATCTCTGTACTCAAGTGCAGGCAAGGAGTGGCCTAAACTTTCTGTGAAGACTTGAATTCCTAAAATTCCTAGACATGCGCAGTTCATACACCAGTGTGATTCTGTTGGGAGCAGAGCTCCACAGCATTGAAGCACACAACTTGACCAAGGAAAATAACTAAAGACTAATTCAAGTCCACTTTGACATAGAATCCCATAATCTTACCCGTTTCTAAACGGCAGATATTGCAAACAACAATACACTACCATAAAACAAGTTAAACAATCACAAAAAGTCAAAGAAAACTTAACGCTCTCAGCAAACAGACCAGCTGTCTCTCCGTTTTTCCTTCACCAGACCACATTTATAAAATAACAACATCCCGGGACAAAATGAACAAACCAACACAACACATAGAACACAGATCCTACTTATGAAGCTTCCTAGTTTTACTATAGTCTAGTCTATTTTCACGTCCTTCGAAGGGGGCTCATAAGTTTTTAGCAATTTTTGAAAACGTTCTCCTTCGAAGAAGACTCATAGGCTAGATCGTTTACACAAAAGTCCTCCTATAGGGGCTCATATCAATTTATGTCTTTTACCTATTTAACAAAGTCCACCCAAAAAAGGCTCATACATTTTAACACTTTAGAAAACGTTCTCTTGAAAAAGAGACTCATATTTTAACCATAATAAACAGAATATCTTTCCTTATTAAACTAAACATATATATCTAATATAGGATATCCTTATCACGCATACACAGCCTATCACATACAGCAGAAACACCACTGTTCACACACACACACACACACACACACCGCTGTTCACACACACCCTCTCTCATACACACAAAAGTCGACATCATTCATGCATGTAATTCCTAAAAAGAGCTTGCTTTCCGCCGTTTTGTTTTTTTTTGTCTTTTTTTTTTGCTACCTTAGGCATAGACGTCCAATAGCAGGCCTACCTCGAACATTATTCGTCAACAATGAACCGATTGGCAAATCTACCATTGAACTGTTAGTCTACACCTCAGTTCTCAGAACTGGCTCAAACTTTTCACCTAATAAAAGTTTAAGTCTACGGCCCATCCTGTGATCGCCTTTTTTCAAAGGGCTTTTTATGTCAGATTAACGGCGTTATCCTTTATTCTTTGTTTTTGTTGGTTTCTCTTTATCGTTACTGTTCTTTTCTGTATTCTTTTATTTTCTCTTATTGCCTTTTATCTTCTCCTTATTACTTCTTGTTTTTATTTTCTCTTGTTTCCTTTTTCTTTCTTTATGTTGTTTAAGCCAAATTGCCCTGGCCAGGGTTATCAACTGTTTTTTTTTTTTTTCTTTAATCCAATTCGCCTATTCCTTAAAATCTTTTCACATTATCTATGTTCCTTATTCCTTAATTCCTTACTTTTTTCTTTTCTCTATGTCTTTAACTCCCTTAAGCCTTTGCTTAATTTTCTCCTCTTATTCCTTTTATTTCTCTGTCTTCCCTCATTACGCCCACATTAAGGCTTATCTCACTCCCCCCTTTTTTTTTTTTTTTTTAATACACCCCAACGCAAAAAAATTTACAACAAAGTTCCAGCCCACACAACAACACACACAGCACAGCAGCTGCACACACAGGTTTCAAACATTACAATGCGGCCCATCACACACACACACACGCGGCTCCCATGAACGACTGCCACCCCAAAAAATGTGAGGAACACTCACCCTAGTAAGCCGGCCTTTGAAGCAGAAGTCGCACACTGAAGCCCCGCAAGCGATGCGCCTGGGGCCGTCAAGGCCGAAGTTCGTGACGCCAAGAATTTGTGGTATATTTCAGTTGCAGCACTGTGTTGTCGCTGTATGGAGAAGGAACTTCGTAGACACTGATCTTGATTATAAAAAGGTTTATTACAAGCAAAGATTCAGCATCAATTTAACAGACCCATGGATATCTGGAGAGACGACCAGCCCAATCTTCAAATTCTGTCGCTCTAACTTTCCTTTGTTAACACAGGGTATATATTCCATGCATAGGGCGTAATGTGAGAGTGCATAGTTCGACACAGAATTAGCCAATCAGTGCCTGTTATCTGGCACAATTCCAAAAAAGGTCTCTTCTGTCTTGGGGGACCTCTACTCATGTTAACAGTTTCCAGATGTTCTCAGTACATGTAGAGTAAGGTTCATACATCCTCCTTATACCAAAAACTTAGATCACAATGGTAAATAGTCAGATACCACAATAGATTATAGGTTCAATACCATTTCAACAGTAATATTATACTTATGATTAAATATGATATTAGCAATTTTATAATTATATAATTATAATTTTTATAATAGCAATTTTCTCCCACGCAAATTCTTGCTGTTTTGCAGCAGCCACTGTGTTGCTTTTTTTTAAACTAAATATATGTTCAAACTCGCTGTATGTGCTCATGAGAATTTCCGCCAACCAGTTTGTTTGTGGTTGTTACCATGGTAAATCGTAGTATCATGGCTCCATTCATGCTGCCTTTTTATAGTGGTGGTGCACGCGCTTAACTCTGAGTGGCAATTCGACCCATTATAGTTTTTGTGTTGACCAAAATAACTTGTCTTTTTCTTAATGAAATTGTATGACATTTCCTCATTTAGGTTCATGAACTTGTGTGTTAAATCTAGTCACACTGAGGTGTGGTGGAATGTCTGATCAGAGTTTGTATAAAAAGATGATGTTGACGTTATTATGGGGACAAAGACACCACAGACAGTTGCCTTGTTCATGGAGTCACGTCGGTGCGCTGCTGAGAGTGAACAGGCAAAACACTGGAATGGACATGTGGCGTTATTTTAAACGACCAGGAAACACTGATGTATGAAACTGCCAATTAGAGTGATTTACTTGTTAATCGAAAATGCATATATATTATTTGTTTAGGTTGTTCGAAATTAAAATCTAATTCATTCATTCAATTTGATCTAAAAATTTAAAAAAAACAACAGAGACTATTTCTAGTCCCTGTGAGTTGTCAAACAAGTGTAGCGGCAGACGCTTCATCAGTAGCAGCAGGAGGTACTGATGGGGTCTTACATCTTCTATATGTCAGGACACCAACCACTGCAGCAGTTACAAGAATCAGAGCACCTGCTGCCAGTCCATGGTATCGGCCTCCAGGAGAGGAGTTTCCATCCTCAGGGACATCATTCATTGAGTTTTCATCCTTGGAGTGTCCTCTGTCAATGCTGCTCACATTCTTCAGAATTAAAGACACGTCTCCATTCTTCAGATCTCTGTCCACCAGCTCCACCCTGTCCTTAAAGGGTGGATGCTGGTAGGTTGGATCCAAGTGTCCATCGATGTTAAAGAGCACATACTGTGGTGGCTCCAGGTCAGCTCTGGTCCACTGTACAACACTGATGGAGGGATCAGCGGCCTGACATAGCAGAGTGACAACATCTCCAGGATACACTGTTAGCACAAGTGTGTCTGAAAAACAATAAAATAATATTAATAAACAAATATATTTTGCAAGACATTTCACAGTTTGCGGAGAGAGAGAGAGAGAGAGAGAGAGAGAGAGAGAGAGAGAGAGAGAGAGAGAGAGAGAATAATAATCATAATAATTAGAAAAATGTATTCCATTTAAAAAAGATTCCACAGTCAGGACACTGCATGTCCTGAAGAAGGAAACAGGTGTTCATGTCCCAGGAGTGTTTCAATCCAAACTACAATCTTTTTTTAATTTTAACTTGTCGTTGGTTTCCAAACTTTCCCCTGTTGTCTAAGCTTTAGCCATTCATGTCTAATGAATTTCATTTCTCATTTTTGTTTCTGCTACATAAATAAAGTTATACTTATAATTTCTACCAGCACCCTGGTTTGGAGTCATTAGCATATAGCGTGATATGTGATGTGATAGAACGGCACCATTCGCCCAGCTAATCAGAGCCGTCTTTTCAAATTCAGACTCTAAATTAAACTTCCAACTTTTTATTTTTATATTTCATATTCCAACTTTTGTTGGAAAATGTTTCAGATTATTTTATAGATATGAGTCAGGAGTCGAACCGATGTGTCCCAACAGGATATGAGAGTCGACTCCAAAACAAAGTGACATTTTACTAATGTCTGCAAATTTGCATAAATAAATGAATTTCAATCTCTTTAAGCTAAAGCCCATATTAAATACATATAGAATATATTATTTAATATCATCACTGGTTTGAAAAATGTCCACATTGTGTTTCTCCTGCCTACTAACAGAATTTGAATGTCTGTCCTAGGTGTAAGAAATGACGCACACATAACCCTCTCCCTCTCTCTCTCTCTCTCTCCATCCCCTCCCTTTTTTCCAAACTGCACAGTTAGGAGCACGTGTGGTGATCCATCATCATCATCATCATCAACTTTTTATTCCAGACATGACATATAACTGTCACGGTCCGCTGACCGTGACCCTGGCCCTCTTCATAGTGTGTGTGTGTATGTAGTTTTTGTGTTCTTTTCCCCTTTTGGTGTGCTGCTGTATGCTTGGTGTGTTTTGTTTTGTTGTCTGTCTCTGTGTTGTGCTCTCCCTCTCATGCTCTGTAGGCCACCGGTGGGCGTGGCACTGAGCTCCAGCATACACACCTGAGGTTCATCACACCACTCTGCACACCTGCTCCTGATCTACCATCTACTTCCTTTATAAGCCTGGCCAACTTTCCAGTCTCCGCCGGATCGTTGGCTCAACTTGTATGATTACACGCCTGCTTAATCTTAGTACTATCCCGTTTGTGATATCGGATGCTAACCTGTTCTATCCTCTCTCACCTCAGCCTGCTATCCCGCTCTGAACCCGTGACCCTGCTCTGTCTGCCAGATTCGCTTGACCCTGAGCCCGGATCCTATTCCCTCACGGATCACCGGCCACCCCAAACCTCAGTTTGTGTGTCCCATTCAATAAAATCACCTTTAATTGCAACTACCTCTGGTCTGCGTCTGAGTCCTGGCCTCCAGCTTGACAGAACGATCCGGCCAGTATGGACTCAGCAGACTTGGAGCCTGTCCGTCATGCCGTCTCAACTCAGGGAGCGATCTTGGATCAGCACAGCACCGCGCTTCAGGAGATAATGGGAGGACTCCAAAGATTATCGACCCGCATGGCAGAACTCCAGAATGCACTGCAGAACCCACCCCCAGTACCAGCCGTAGCTGCACCAACTACTAACAACCCCACTAGGGAACCTTGGGTTTCCCCACCAGAAAGGTACGATGGAAATCTAGGTCAATGTAAGACGTTCCTCATGCAGTGTGGTCTAGTCTTTGATCTCCAGCCCCATTCATACGCTACGGAAAAAGCTAAAATTGCCTACCTGATTGAGTTGCTGCGGGGAGCGGCGTTGGAGTGGGCTTCGGTTCACTGGAGAAGGCAGGATCAGACCACCGCCACCTATGCTGCCTTCACGGCCGAGATGACGAAGGTTTTTGACCACCCGGTCCAAGGTAAAGACGCTTCCAGGAGGCTTTTCTCTCTCCGCCAAGGGCTTCGGAGCGTGGCCGAATACGCCATTGAGTTTCGGACTTTGTCCGCAGAGAGTGGGTGGAATGAGGCGTCCCTGCAGGCAGTATTTGTTAATGGACTCAGTGAATTACTAAAGGATGAACTAGTATCTCACCCTGTGCCTAATGATTTGGATGATTTAATTTCTCTGACAATCCGTATAGACAATCGATGCCGTGAGCGGCGAAGGGAGAAGCGCCGTACTTCAGGCGGTGACGCAACGCTTCATGGGAAGGAGCTTTTCCCAACCCCGGTTAGATCCCAGCCTGATTCCCGGCATGTACAGCCACGGAGAGCCATGATTCCGGAGGATTACCCCGAAGGCGAACCTATGCAGCTGGGACGGAACCAGCTCAATGCGGAGGAACGGGAACGACGAAGAGCTAACAACATGTGCCTCTACTGTGGAAAGACTGGACACTACGTCGCCACCTGCCCTATCCGACCGTTAAACAGGAGGGCTCGCTAGCCAGGGGGAGCATCCTAGCGAGCCGAGCGACTATACCTCTGTCTTCCCGACCTCGTACCCAACTACATGCCACCATCTGCTGGAAGGACCAGACGCTGGAGCTTCAAGCACTTATTGATTCGGGAGCCGACGAGAGTTTTTTAGACACCATGTTAGTTAAACAGCTAGGGTTGCCTACGGAGCGACTGAAGCAGCCACTGGTGGCTAACACGCTCGACAGGAGATTGCTGGCTCGAGTCACCACACGTACCTGCCCAGTCCAGCTCCAGCTGTCAGGTAACCACTTTGAGCTCATTTCCTTTTTTGTTATTGACTCTCCATACATACCACTGGTTTTGGGGCATTCCTGGCTGATAAAACATAATCCAAACATTGACTGGAGAACAGCTAAGATAACTAACTGGAGCCCCACCTGTCATGCCTGTTGTTTGCGGTCTGCTCTGCCTCCTTCTGTAACTCACCAGAAACCCGAACCAGTCCGGCCGGACCTGTCATTAATCCCCGCTGAGTACCATGGACTTTCTGAAGTGTTTTGTAAACAGCAGGCCCTCTCATTACCCCCGCATCGACCCTATGACTGCGCCATCGACCTGCTGCCTGGCTCCACGTTTCCTCGTAGCTGTCTGTATAACATCTCAAGGCCAGAGCGGGCGGCTATGGAGGAATATATTAACAACTCGCTGGCGGCAGGGATCATCCGTCCCTCATCATCACCTCTGGGAGCCGGGTTCTTCTTCGTGGGCAAGAAAGATGGAACACTCAGGCCGTGTATCGACTTCAGAGGTTTGAATGACATTACAGTGAAGAATAAATATCCACTTCCTCTCATGAACTCTGCTTTTGAATCCCTCCAGGGGGCCGCAGTTTTTACTAAGTTGGATCTGCGCAATGCATACCACCTAGTCCGGGTCCGTGAGGGGGACGAATGGAAGACTGCTTTTAACACTCCCCTTGGACACTTTGAGTACTTGGTTATGCCTTTTGGCCTCACCAACGCACCAGCAGTTTTTCAGTGCTTGGTGAATGATGTGTTGAGAGATATGCTGGACAGATTCGTTTTTGTCTACCTTGACGATATACTTATTTTTTCCCAGAACCAAGCAGAACACATCCGGCATGTTCACCAAGTCCTCCAGCGGCTGCTAGAAAACCGTCTGTTTGTCAAGGCCGAGAAGTGTGAGTTCCACGCCTCCACCGTCACGTTTCTGGGCCACATCATCTCCAGGGGTCAGGTGAGGATGGACCCTGAGAAGGTGAGAGCGGTCTTGGATTGGCCCCAGCCAGAGAGTAGGAAGCAGCTTCAGAGATTTTTGGGGTTTGCCAATTTCTATAGACGCTTCATTAGAAATTATAGCCGCATTGCTGCCCCATTAACTGCACTTACCTCCCCTGCTAGACCGTATCTCTGGACCCCCGAGACGGAAGGAGCCTTTTCGGAGCTGAAGAAAAGGTTCACCTCGGCCCCAATTCTCACTCAGCCTGACCCATCTCGACAGTTCGTGGTCGAAGCCGACGCCTCGGACGTAGGAATCGGAGCGGTCCTGTCTCAGCGGTCCCCCAAGGATAATAAACTTCATCCCTGTGCTTTTTTGTCCCATCGTTTATCCCCCACAGAGAGGAATTACGATGTCGGGAACCGCGAACTGCTGGCGGTCAAACTGGCTCTCGAGGAGTGGCGGCACTGGCTGGAGGGCGCAGATCAGCCATTCGCTATTTGGACCGATCATAAGAACCTGGAGTACATCCGCTCAGCGAAGCGCCTTAACCCTCGTCAAGCCAGGTGGGCCCTGTTCTTCGGTCGATTCCAGTTTGCCCTGACCTACAGGCCGGGATCTAGGAATGTGAAGCCAGACGCTTTATCTCGGCTGTTTGAGAGAGAAGAGACCACTGCGGAGCCAGACACCATTGTCCCCAGGTCCTGCATCATCGGGGCGGCCACCTGGGAAATTGAGAGCAAGGTTAGGACGGCTCTGCAGCACCAGCCTGACCCAGGTAATGGCCCCCCGGGCCTTCTGTTTGTACCCCTTTCTGTCCGACCCTCTGTGTTGCAGTGGGGCCACTCCTCCAGACTCTCGTGCCATCCTGGAGTGGCCCGCTCTCTGGCGTTCCTGCGCAGGCGGTTCTGGTGGCCAGACATGAGGACCGATGTTCAGACCTTCGTTGCTGCCTGTCCCGTATGTGCTCAGAATAAGAGCTCCAACCGACCTCCTCCTGGTTTCCTGCAGCCCCTGCCCATACCGCGTCGCCCATGGTCTCACCTGTCTCTGGATTTTGTTTCTGGACTGCCACCATCAAAAGGTATGACTGTTGTGCTCACTGTGGTGGACCGTTTCAGCAAGTTTGCTCGTTACCTGCCTTTGCCTAAACTGCCCACAGCCAAGGAAACGGCCGAGCTCTTAATTTCTGTGGTTTTCACGGTCCACGGCCTGCCTTTGGACATAGTCTCCGACAGAGGTTCACAATTTACCTCGGCTGTTTGGAAGTCATTTTGCCGGGCCATCGGAGCCACTGTCAGCCTGACCTCGGGGTACCATCCCCAATCCAACGGACAGGCAGAAAGAGCAAACCAGAAACTAGAGGCCACTCTACGCTGTTTGGCATCCTCCAACCCTTCGTCCTGGACTTCCCAGCTCCCATGGGTGGAGTACGCCCACAACACTCTGCCCACTTCAGCCACAGGTCTGTCTCCATTTCAATGTGTTTATGGTTTTCAACCCCCACTGTTTCCCACTCAGGAAAGAGAGTTGGCGGTCCCCTCGGTCCAGGCTTACATCCGGAGATGCCATCGCACCTGGCATCGAGCCCGAGCCACTTTGCTGAGAACCTCTGCCCAGAATCAGCGCCACGCCAACCGTCGACGCACCCCTGCCCCCACCTATTCTGTTGGAGACAAGGTATGGCTCTCAACTAAAGACCTCCCATTGAAAGCTGTTTCTAAGAAACTGTCACCCAAGTACATTGGCCCCTTTGTCGTCGAGAAGGTTATCTCTCCTGTGACCGTCCGTCTCCGGCTGCCCCGCACTCTCAGAGTCCACCCTACCTTTCATGTTTCCCTGCTCAAACCTGTTCTTATCAGCCCACTGCTCCCTCCTCCCCCGGCCCCTCCAACCCCCCGGCTCATTGATGGCCAGCCGGCGTTCACTGTGCGCCGGATTTTGGACTCCCGTCGCAGGGGCCGTGGCCTGCAGTACCTCATCGACTGGGAGGGCTATGGGCCTGAGGAGAGGAGCTGGATACCCAGACAGCGGATTTTGGATGCCGCTCTCGTCCGGGCCTTCCACCGCTCGCATCCTGACAAGCCTGGTGGACCGCCTGGGGGCGCTCGTCGGGGAGGGGGTACTGTCACGGTCCGCTGACCGTGACCCTGGCCCTCTTCATAGTGTGTGTGTATGTAGTTTTTGTGTTCTTTTCCCCTTTTGGTGTGCTGCTGTATGCTTGGTGTGTTTTGTTTTGTTGTCTGTCTCTGTGTTGTGCTCTCCCTCTCATGCTCTGTAGGCCACCGGTGGGCGTGGCACTGAGCTCCAGCATACACACCTGAGGTTCATCACACCACTCTGCACACCTGCTCCTGATCTACCATCTACTTCCTTTATAAGCCTGGCCAACTTTCCAGTCTCCGCCGGATCGTTGGCTCAACTTGTATGATTACACGCCTGCTTAATCTTAGTACTATCCCGTTTGTGATATCGGATGCTAACCTGTTCTATCCTCTCTCACCTCAGCCTGCTATCCCGCTCTGAACCCGTGACCCTGCTCTGTCTGCCAGATTCGCTTGACCCTGAGCCCGGATCCTATTCCCTCACGGATTCCTCCAGACCACCGGCCACCCCAAACCTCAGTTTGTGTGTCCCATTCAATAAAATCACCTTTAATTGCAACTACCTCTGGTCTGCGTCTGAGTCCTGGCCTCCAGCTTGACAATAACATACCTTAAAAAGAAATAGAAACCTATACAAAGAAATAAATAACAAAAGAAACAACAATACTACATCTCTATAAAAGAAACTTATACCAGTGTTTCCATAGTGATGATTGGTATCGTATGGCACTAAACCTAGGATTTACTAATAGCATAACAATGCTATTTTGGGAGACGTTCAGGCGACAAATGAATTTGTAGATGAGACTCCTCAATAGTGCCTGGAAGGTGCTGACCCCTGCATTACAGAACAGGTCACTTGCACTAGAGCACCTGGGTTTGTTGAGCAGTATCCTCATACAGTCATTATAAGCAACCTTAACCTTCTGCATACTTGCCTTTTTTAACTTAGTCCATAAGGGAGCAGTATAAAAAGGAGTGCAATAAGCTTTAAACAGACTGATTTTGATGTCATCCGTGCACATGTGGAATTTTCTTACCAACATGTTAGCTTGGGCATATATTATGCGATGCTGCCTGAGTATATCCTCATCATCAGATAACTGATCTGTAATATAGTGACCCAGATATTTCATTTTATTACAGACACTCATCACTTGTCCTGATAGATAAAAGTCTGGAAAACAAATGTCTGTGTCCACTTTTGTCCTACATATCAAGACAACACTCTTTTTACCATTATACAACACATCATATTTCACCCCATATTCAGAGCAGATATTCAGTAGCAGCTGAAAACCAGCACTGCTGGGAGAGAAAATGGGATGATTTACCAAGGTGTTACCAATCATACAGCCTGTTTTGCATCTTGTCAATTGGTTGGATAACTCATCCATGTACACGTTGAAGAGTGCTGGTGAGAGTAACCCCCCCTGACGTACCCCATTACTTACCCCAAAGGCAGAGACTGTATTACCCCATTTAACCTTCATACTCTGGTTGGCATACGAGTAAGCCAGGATTCTTATAATACTGTTAAGTGCACCCCTTTGGCTCAGTTTTTCAAATAGCTTATGATGATTGACTCTATCAAAGGCCTTGGAAGCATCAATAAACCCAACTAGCATAGATGAATTCTCCCTTATGTACCCCTCTGTTGCCTCCTTCAAGGCATAGATACACAAATCAGTACCAAGCTTAGCTTTGAAGCCAAATTGATTGTCAGTTGTACCAATATAAGGACATAGACGATCAAGCATAATTCTTTCCAGTACTTTAGATATCACACTGGCTAGGGCTATCGGCCTATAATTATCCAAACTCCCAACCTTGCCAGCTTTGTCCTTAATGACAGGCACAAGAGTAACAGACAACATAGATTCAAGTAGCATGCCATGGGTCATAAATCCAGAAAAGCAAATGGAAAGCAGTACTGCCACATTTGGGCTAGCAAACTTAAAGCAGCCATATTATGCTCATTTTCAGGTTCATAATTGTATTTTAAGGTTGTACCAGAATAGGTTTACATGGTTTAATTTTCTAAAAATACCATATTTTTGTTGTACTGCAGTGCTCTCTCTCACTGCTGCAGATCCTCTTTTCAGCTGGTCTCTGTTTTAGCTACAGAGTGAGACCTCTTTTCTTCTTCTTCTTCTACTGTGTGTGTGGTAGTCATCTAGCTCATTAGCGCCTCCACTGGAGTGGTGGTGGTAGAATCAATCAGGAAATGAGCTACCTAGACCCATTTATTATATACATCTATGCCTAGACCGCACACCAGGCTACTGAACGAGACCCGACCGAATGTAACCGTGCAACCGGCCGCTCGAGTCTATCAAGCGGTGTCTTGATTCTCGGCAAGTTTGAGTTATTAACCAAGCCTTGTTTCTGGTGCATCTTAGATGATTGTGTTCATGGCAATTTACACATTACTGATGGGGAAGTACATCACATACACATACACGTCATGTTATCTTGGTAGTTATGTTAAGTTAAATGTTAGAGAAGTGAATGTTGCTACATGGTAGGTAGGCTCACGGGGAGACCGCGCACCAGGCTACTGAACGAGACCGTAAGGACCGTAAGGACCGTAACCGTGCCTAATGCATGAGTCTGTATTCAAACAGGTGTCTAGGTTCTCGGCAAGTTTGAGTTATCAACCGATCCCAGAAGCCTTTGTTTCTCGTGCATCTTAGATGATTCACAGACAAATTCACAGACTACATTATTGATGGATATCACGTACAAATACACGTCATGTTATCTTTATGTTATGTTAAGGTAAATGTTATAAGTGAATGTTGCTACATGGTAGTTAGATGATCACCAGGAGACTGCGCACCAGGCTACTGAACGAGATCGTAACCGTGCCTAATGCATGAGTTTGAGTTATCAACCGATCCCAGAAGCCTTTATGTCTCGTGCATTTTAGAATTGTGTTCATGGAAATTTATAGGCTACATTAACAAGGGGAAAGTATTAAATCACATACAAATACACGTAATGTTATCTTGGTAGTTATGTTAAGTGGCAGTTAGACTGTCACGAGGAGACCACCCACCAGGCTACCGAATGTAACCGTGGCCAGTGCGTGAGTCTAGTGTCGGTCAGTATGAGTGTGTAAATAGTATGTCGAGACCAAATGTAACCGCAACCGCTCGAGTCTAATGTAATAAGTGGTGTCTTGATTCCTGGCGGGGGAAGTAAACGCGCAATCACACCCGCCCCACCGCCGCTGCCGAGGGCACGCGAACCGGTGACCGAATCTATTAACTCAGTAGGCCAACCTACGACCGTCCAGTTGAACCGACTAGCGTAAAAGAGTCGGTTGTCCCATCACTAATCTTAACTGTACTTTTTTTTTTTTCATAACGAGGCTGTGACCTATTTGCTCGGAGCTGTCTGTAAGTCCACATTTACATGACGCTGATAATGACACCATTGTGTGTAGCCTAAGTAATTTTTACTTTTTCCACCTTTCCTTGTTTAATTTAACTGTGACTTATGTTTTTTTTTATTTTTATTCATACCACTCTCATTTAATTGTTTTCCAGCTGCCTGTAAGACATATTACAAGACAGCACGCAGGAGCTTCAGGGAGAAACAACCAGATCTGGCATCGCAGGCAGAAGAAAAGAGGGTAAGATTAGATCCGTTTATTATTATTATTTATTAGATCCGGAAATTCCAGCCAGGTCAGACATTCTCTGGACAGGCGCGGTGTCACTGCTATTCATATGCTAATTAGATCCATTAGCAACTCCGCGGGAGCTCTCCACATACGTCATGGTTCGTTTCCGCCACACCGTGGCACAGTAGAGCTTAGATCGGCCCAAAATATCAAGCCCGAACCTACCCGAGCCCGAGCACGTTGCGCCCGAGACCGGCCCGGCCCGACACATTAACTGTAATTATGAGCCCGAGCCCGATTTAAACCCGACACTTTTTTAATATGTGGGCCGTTATAACTGATGTTCTCAACTACAATTCAGAGTTGTTTGAACTACAGAAATCTGTTTAGAATAATACAACAAGGACGAAGCTGTAAACTGCTGTTAGTTTAGAATGGAACGGATCGCAAGTGGATCCGAATGAAGAAACGTAAAAAAAAAAAAGAAACAATGATGAACAACATATTGTTGTCACTGCCCAGGACTTGTTTAAACTGCTTCCATACCTCCGACTTTCCTCCACACTTGCTCAAAGTTAATTCTCCTGTTTTTCTTTTTTTCTTTACATCTTCAAGCTCCATGTTGCACTTAAGACACACAATACAGCACAGCAGGCCCGGTGTGATGCGTGCGAGAGGAGCAGACTCCGCGCATGAAGTGCTGCATTTTGTAACTGCAGCCTAAATTTCGTACACATTTGTTACTTTTATATAGCTTATATATACATATTTATAATATTTCTGATTATGGCATAGCTTTCTCCCCACCCAATTAGGCTAAATAGGTAATGGATAAAAAAAAAAAAAAAATGCTTGATTGAGGATAGTGGCAGAAATAACGGCCCGAGCCCGGCCCGAGGTCGTGTCGGACTCGGGTCGGACTCGGGCTTGGGCCGAGAATCTAAACTCTATGGCACAGACAAACGCAATGTTCACAGCCTGTAAATTGTCGATAACTGCCGAAAATTAGGGGGATTTCCAGGCATTTACGGCCGTTTACGGGGACGAAAATCCCACTTTTCATGCAGTAGATCTAAAGCAGTCCCCACTGGGCTGAGGTTAGGTTCTTGTTGCGAAAGAACCTCTATTTCAGACTGTCTTGCAGCTCTGAGTCTGTAGTTTTTCTGTTGGGTAAACATGATCAAATCAATTATGAACAATACCCACAAGAGTTAGGAAAATTAAAACAAAAATTGATTACAATGAATCATTGAATAGGTTCCATGGCTAGACTGTTTAAATTCATAGCTGTAGTTAGTTAGTTAGTTAGTTAGTTAGTTAGTTTTATTTCTGTGTCATGCCAAACATTTTGGCCCATCCCACATAGGATTACAAGACACCACAAAATTACTTATTTAACAGACATCTTCCTGTCGCATATACAAATCATTCGGAGGAATACATGAATACATGTAGTACTGTTGTTGTACTAAGTTGCCAGGAACGTTGTACCCAGCAGCGCTAACATATACAGCCACACTAGCACCTATGGGCAACAGAAATGTAAAAATATATTATCAAAATAGCTGTCATGAAAAGAACCCTATACCTTTTTTGCAACTTGTTCTACGGTTTCCTCCTGTGTGTCAAGGAAAAGTTTGTTGGGTACCCTCTTTCTCTTCTTGCTTTTTGGTAGGTCCTCCTGCAAGAGTTTCTGCTCAGCAGTCTTAAGTGTAGACTCATTTTCTGTTAGAAAGAATTAGTAGCAAGACAGAATTTAATGCCTAGAAACAAAACTATGTGGCTTATGTTACATCAAATACTGTATTTCACTGTCCAATTTTGTGCTGTTTTTACAGTTTTTTGTATTGTTTTCCCCCTGCTTTTTTATAATAAGTTTACTCTGTTCATTTTGATACATGTTAAATTTTGCTGCCATGTACAGCTGCTGAACTGAGCTGATTTTCACTGTACAATGTTGGCTGACAATGTTGACTGTGACAGTTAAGTATTCTTATTAACCCAAATCTTAGCTGACATTCTTCAATTTAGGACTTTTAAAATAAGTGTTTAATGTTTCACTGCTAATTAAAAATTAATTTATAACGTTACTTGGCCAATAATGCAAAAAACCTCAACAGGATAATTGCTATCATGATTAATGTTGCATGACTAACCAAGTAAAAAAAAGAAATAAGCACTGTACTTGCCTGCCAACTGCAATATGTGTGCTGGTTCAACCAGCCACCCATTAGTAGGCCTCTTGCCATCGATGCTGCGGCACTCGATAAGGTACTCCTTTTTAGAGTTTGCAGGATTGAAGTCTACGATCCAATTTACGGGGACTATACTGAGAGCATCTTTATCCTTCTCCTTTGACCAGCTCACTAGCGCAAACTTCATTTTTTTTCTTTTTTTTGTCTCCTCTCACCGCTGAGGCACGCACAAACAGTGGCTTGTGTCATAGACATGCTTGTGTGTGCTGCCGACACGAACCTTTATGCGCATGCGCAAGATGTTCGCGCGGTGCAAAGGTGCGCAAGCGTGGAACAGACATGGAACAGATCATGCACTAAACAGGATTATCGTCTGCGCATGCGCGTAACAGATCGTTCAAGCAGCACGAGAGTCGGTTCCGTTCAAGAAGAAGAGAGACATGGACAGAAGGAGAAGAAAATACACTGCCCCTGGTTCAGAATATGAGATTCTCAAGAATCAAGAATCAAGATCAAGAACAAGGAGATACTGGAAAATGAGGTTTGTGTTTTACTCCAGCCTAGTTAAGTTACGTTATTAAACAGTTGTTCTGTATTTACTGTTGTAGTTTCATGGTTTGTGTGGGTTTTTACGAGCTTGCGGCTTAGCTAAACATAGCTAGCATACTGTAGCACACTGGCTCGCAAACTTTATTTAAACAGACAGTGGCGGTTTTTGCTATCTGTTTAAGGGCGCACAGCACACACAAAAAAAGAGAGAGATAGAGACGATAATCAGTATAGCCGCTCATTTTCACGTCAAGTTACGTCCTACTTTGTGCAGGTGGGAGGGGGAGGGGGTACATTAACCTCTTGATCCCCACACACCACTGCTTTCAAATACATTTAATTTCCTTCATAACCACTGCTTTCGAATAAATTGTATTTTGTAGACATTAGACAGTACGCTGCACTGAACGGCCACATTTTAACCAGTTAATTGAAATGTAATCCTTCTTGATTACTATCTGTTAAGAAAATTGAGCAAATAAGTACTGGTAGTCCTGGGTCAGACCAAATGTTGAGTGGGATAATTGTGAAAAGATGTGCGTGAGGCATATCAATACTATAAAATATTATAAAGCTTGTAGCTATAAAATATATAATAAAATATTACAAGTAATCGTTTTTCACATTTACTTTCTGCAGTCTGACTTCAGTTCACCACCTCACCATCTGCGTCGGCAATTCCTATTTTGGCTCCAAAATGTGCGTACGCATGGGTCAGAGTTTGCGTGGAGGACCGCACATTCTCCCGTCAAGTTTGTTTTTATAAATTACAACCTTTGCGTGGGAAGTGGCGTACGCACATTTTCAGCCCCGTTTTGTGCGTATGCCACGTTTATAAATGAGACCCCTTGAATCTGTTGATAGTTTTTCATAATTGCATGTCTCAATCTGTATATTTCTTTCCCCAAAACTCACCAGAAGAGAAGAGAAAAAAGAAAAAAATCTTACCCTTCTTAATCTTAACCCCCCTAGCTTAACTGCTATCAACTTTTCATTAGGGTCTGAGCCCCCCCAAAGGTCAGATCCTAGAATTGCCCCTGCTTCCTTATCATGTCCGTAAAGAGAATGTTTTACTTTTTGGCCTTGTTTTGGTACTGAAAAGCCAAATGTTAATACATTTTTAAAACCATTCACAAAAGAGTGTCAGTCATTGTCAACTGTTGGCTTCAAGTTACACAGAAACATTGTGAATCATTGTAGAGTGATAGCAGCTGTTATGATGTGTGATTCAGTTGCCAGGCCCATTCTGCAAAACATGACCCAATTTAATGGTCATTATGGGTGCAGCCTCTGCCTACATCCTGGTGAACAAGTTCCAAAGGGAAATGGAACTGTTAGGGTTTATCCATACAGAGATGTTCCAAAAAGGGATCATGCTTCAACCCTAAATGATGCAAGGGAGGCTGTGCGTACCACACAATCTGTGAGGGGCATTAAGGGGCCCACATGTCTTGTCAACATCCCACACTTTGACATCATATCCTGACCATATGCATAATGTACATCTTGGAGTTGTTCGGAAAATGACAAGCATGTGGCTGGATAGTGAAAACCACGAGGAGCCATACTTGGTACTACTTGGTAATCGTGTTCCTGAGCTCGACCAACAACTCTTGAGAATTAAACCACCTTGCAATATCACAAGAGTGCCCCGCTCTTTTCAACAAAGGAAGTTTTGGAAAGCTAGTGAATGGCAGAACTGGTTACTTTTTTATAGCATATTTGTGCTAAATAATATAATATGTTATATATTATAAATATATAATGAATGGGGAATACTACCCCATGCATTTTACCAGCACTGGTTAATCCTTGTCACCTTCATGTTCTTACTATGTAAGGACACTGTCACATCAGAGGGGTTAAAAAGATGTGAGAAACTAGTTGTTGAGTTTGTCAAACAGTTTGAAACACTGTATGGAAAGGAACATGTGTCATTTAACGTACATTTATGTTTTCATTTGCCGGACTCTGTGAAAAATTTGGGACCTTTGTGGGCACATTCAGGATATATTTTTGAGTCTTTTAATGGGGAGATACTGAAGATGTTTCATGGCACCCAGTGTGTTCCCTTAAAAATAATGAAACAATTCACATTTAGACAAGTGTTACCTCTTTTGAAAAACAATGCACTGAGAAATGCTGTGCCTAGATGTATACAGCTGTATAACAACTAGACTGGTGGAAAAAAGCTGAAACAGTTTGAAAGAGTAGCAGATCAAGTTGTGACCCTTGGTATACACTATGTACGAAAACTTACTAACGAAGAGATACTGGCTATGAGAGAGAAACTTTCAGTCACCACGGATACTGTTGTGAAAATATTCAGTAGAACTTTCGTCAAAGAAGAACTGTATTACTCAGAGCAGTTCACTAGAGTAATGAAAAGGAACAGCTTCACTGTTTTGTTGGATAATGGACACTTAATAACTGTGTATTATTACATTGTGGTAGAGAGACTTGATGAAAGAAATGTTTTGCTGTTGGAAGACAATATGACAAAACACACAGTTCAGTGCTAAATTTAGAAAATGTAGTCTGCTTGAAAAGAGTGTTACAGGGTAGGAAACAGGTTTTTGATGTGATGGATTTCAAAAGGAAATGTATGTTAGTTGATCTGCCACATTATGCCAACCTTTATGCATGTATACCTCCACGTTCCAGTGTGGAGGACTGAAATGTCATGTGGAGGAATAAAATGTTGATGATGAAACGTGATGTGGGGGTATGAAAAGTGGACTCAAAGAAAAAAATGTAAATTTTGCTGCTGTTAATGATAATTTAATTTATAATACTCTGTCATCTACATTTTACAATATACTGTATGAATCAATACACAGCCATATATGGTCCATCCATATGGCTATATAATGTAATAATAATAATAATAATAATAATAATAATAATAATAATAATAATAATAATACATTTATTTATAAAGCGCTTTCAAAGCAAAGTGCTATACAGAGCATAGAAAATACAGTTTAAAAACATTTCTAATGACTAAAATAAATACACACTCGGACTCTCAGGAAAACATACAAAGAAATTAGGCCTCATACACAACAGTAAACAGATGGGACTTTAGCTTTGCTTTAAAAACCTCAACAGAACAAGCCTGCCTGATGTCCATGGGTAAACTGTTCCACAATGTCGGTGCACGAAAAGCAAAGGCCCGTTCACCAATTGTCTTTTTTTTAACCCTTGGGACACTCAGAAGACCCGTCCCCTGAGAACGCAGGGCTCGAGCAGGCACATAAGGGTTCACTAGGTCGTTAAGGTACAACGGTGCGCTGCCATTTAATATTTTATAGGTTAGCAGCAACACCTTAAAGTCTGCTCTGGCATGAACCGGGAGCCAATGGAGAGAGGATAACACTGGTGTAATATGTTCATATCTAGAGACTCCAGTCAGAACACGAGCTGCAGCATTCTGAACCAACTGCAGACTCCGAAGACTTTTCTTTGGCAGACCCGACAGAAGGACATTACAATAATCTAGCCTGGATGACACAAAGGCATGAATGAGGACCTCAGAGTCCTTAAATTACAGTATTGATCTGATCTTGGAGATGTTTCTAAGATGGAAAAAAGCAACTCTGGTCACCTTCTTTCAGTGTTGCCACAGTTACTTTGAAAAAGTAACTTAGTTACTTTACAGATTACTTGATTTTAAAAGTAATTTAGTTACTTTACAGATTACTTGATTTTAAAAGTAACTACGTTAGATTACAAGTTACTTTATTAGTTACATTCAGCAGCTGCCGACAACACCCCCACAGCCTCAACATAAAAATAACAACCGGTTTACTGTGAGGCAGCTCAGCATTGCCAGTAGTAGGGATCTTGTTTATTATCGCACGAAACGAAGGCGAGTCAACTGTGTTTAAGGGCAGCATTTCCTCTACAACATACTGCCCGACCAACTTCTTCAACTCTCCCCCACTTACTGGTTTTGCACCGAAGTCCAGATTTTGTTGTTTGGGTGGTGGGGGACCTCCTTCTCTCTGCTTCGCACCACCTGGTGGGACTTGCTCTGTAAGTTTTACTGCGGTGCTGCGACTCCAAATGTTTCTTCAAATTTGACGTAGTGTTTTTGTAGCTAGATAGCACTTTGTCGCCACCAGCACAGAGTGTACAACGAACCTTAATATTGCCGTCTTTAGCTGACACAAGCTCAAAATAGTGACTGTATTTCCAGCTAGAAAACGCGCATCTCTCTCCTCCCTCCATTGTTGTTTACGTTTGTGTCGCTGTGTGGTACACGTGACCTGTCCTCATGCTGAAAACGTGACCTGTCCACATGCTGAAAACGTGAGTTGTCATCGCATACGTGACTTCACTCCCCGAGATGCAAGAAGAAAGTAAAAACTATATATATTTTTACTAAGGAAAATGACAAAAATAGTAACGCACAGTGACTTGGATAAGTAACTTTAATCTGATTACTGGTTTGGAAATAGTAACGCGTTAGATTACTCGTTACTGAAAAAAGTGGTCAGATTAGAGTAACGCGTTACAAGTAACGCGTTACCCGGCATCACTGCCTCCTTTATATGTAAACCAAAAGAAAGTGTCTGATCAAAAAGCACACCAAGATTCTTAACTTGGTCTCTACAATTGATTACACAATCATCGAGAGACAAAGTAATGTGATCAAAAAGATGACCTAGTTTTGCTGGTCCGATAACCATCATTTCTGTCTTAGCAGAATTAAGCAACAAGAAATTTGTTGATAACCAGCTCTTAACAGCTGCAAGACAGTCCTCAAGTTTAGCTGTGTTAGACTCGCTTCCTACACCTAGTGGCATATACAGCTGCATATCATCAGCATAGCAATGAAAATCAATCCCAAAAGAACGGAAAATCTGACCCAACGGGGATAGGTAAAGTGAAAAGAGCAATGGACCCAGTACAGACCCCTGGGGCACCCCGTGCTTCACGGCACAGAACTCCGAAAAAATGTTGTCATATAAAACACATTGAAATCTTTCTGACAGGTATGATCTTAACCACTCTAGAACTTGTCCTGATATGCCAAAGAAATTCTCAAGTCTATCCAATAATATACAGTGGTTAACCGTGTCGAAAGCAGCACTAAGATCTAACAGCAATAAAACACTTGTTGACCCCGAAACTATAGACAGTAGCAAGTCATTCACCACTTTTGTAAATGCTGTTTCTGTGGAATGATTTACCCAAAAAGCAGACTGAAATGGCTCAAATAGCTTATTTAGTGACAAATAATTTAAAAGCTGAGTTGAGACCACTTTCTCAAACACTTTTGACAGGAAAGCAAGGTTTGAAACAGGTCTATAATTGGTCATGGAGTCTACATCCAAGCTTGGCTTCTTTAGTAGGGGTTTAACCACAGCAGTTTTGAAGCAAGCTAGAAAGACTCCAGTGATGAGGGAAGAGTTTAAGATCAGTAAAACATAAGGTCCTAATGTAGGCCATAGCTCTTTGACAACCCAAGAAGGCAGAGGATCCAGTGAGCAGGTTGTACATCGTGCCACCATTACAACCTTACTCAAAGAAGCCAAGGAAATTGGTTAAAATTCAGAAAAGCTTTGTCCTGTGCAGATAGACAACGCAATAACACACTCTGATTTGTCACTGTAAGACTGGGGTATTTTGGCTCTAATGTCCTCGACCCTTTCATTAAAATACAATAAAAAATCATGTGCAGACAGGTCATTACCACTAACTGCCTGAACATGCTGTGAGAGTCGAGAAACAGTGTCAAATAACAGTCTGGGATTATGCCTATTATTTGAAATCAAATTAGAATAGTAGGCTGCTTTTTCAGCTGACATCCTAGATTGGAAGTTGACCAGACTGTCTTTCCACGCATGATAAAACACTTCAAGCCTTGAGTGACGCCACTGACGTTCAATTTTTCTGCAGCTCTTTCTAAGGATTTGTAAATCGTCATTTAACCAAGGGGTATGGTTCTTTATAAGACACCTCCGAGTCTTTACTGGAACCACAGAATCAAGAAGGCCCCGAAGAGCACTGTTAAAATTAGCAGTAAGGCGGTCAACTGAAAGAGCCTGGTTAAATACTGGATCTACCACATCCGGCAAACCCATAGTAAGATCATGTAAAGCTCTTGTGCTGATATAACGAGATGACCTTATTATCCTTGTTTCTTTCCAAAGGATGAGTGAATTTGGGATTAAGATTTCAAATAAAATTATTGAGTGATCTAAAACAGGTAACACAGAAATTTCATTTACCGAGACAGACAACCCATAACCTAACACTAGATCAAGTGTATGTCCACGCTGATGTGTTGATCCAGTCACAAATTGTGTGAGATTAAAGGACTCAATAAGATTTAAAAAGTCTTTAACCAGAGGCTTGTCATCACAACAAATTTGAATGTTAAAATCACCCACAATCAAAATCATTTCATATTGCAGAAAAAAGCTGGATAAAAAGTCTGCAAATTCAGAAATAAATTTATCATGATATTTGGGTGGACGATATATAACAGCAACTAAAACAACAGAGGGATTATTCAAGGTGAAAAGCTGCAGTTCAAAACTAGTGAAGACAGGAAAGTTCAGCAACTGTTTGCATTTTCTTAAAGAGTGAGGCCACCCCCCCTCCTCTGCCTGTTAGTCGAGGAGAACTGAAGAAACTGGAGTCAGGAGGACAGAGTTCCACCAGGGGCGCCAATTTACCACCATGCAACCACGTCTCTGTTAAAAACATTACATCCAGCTCATGGGAGTCATAAAAGTCACGGAGGATAAACGTCTTATTGTACAGTGACCGGGCGTTAAGGAGAGCCATTTGGACTTTCCCCACCTCAGCCCCCGGTGGAGTTTTACAATCCAGGTGACGCAAGTTATCCAGACAAGCACCTCCCCTTCCACGCCTCCTTTGTGACCAGCAGGGCTGCAACAGCTGATCGAGCTCCGGAGACACCGGGTAAACAGGAAGAATCCACCGCTGTCGGCATGCAAAAACCAATTGAAAATGCCTGACATCAACAGCAGGATCCGTGTTTATCATCCTCATTACCGTTTTCATCTAAACACGTATGCCTGAGTGTGTACCGTGTGCACGCCCATGTCTCCTGCGGGTCCTTTTTCGGGGTAGAAAAACTGGCTCACGGCGAAACAATTCCTCCGGTACTGAAGCCAAAAACGGAGGAAGCCTCGATTTCTGTTGTTGTTACATATGTCATAAAGTGCCTGGCGCTCGTAGACCAACAGCGATTGGGTATTTACAACCAGCAAAGACGCCACTATAAACACAATAAACAACTGAGAGAAAAAAGACACAGGGACAGAGAGACGGCATGCCATGACACCCGGCGCCATCTTCATCTCCAACACGAATGTAAAATATAATGAATGTCATGCAAAAATGTGATTTGGACTATTGTTGATCAAGCTCTGTAAACCTATGCATGAGCTTAATTGCTTAACTCGTAAAAAATACTTTTTTTCAATAAACATACATGCAATAATGTAATACAGTTTTGTTTGCACATCAATGTATTTTAAAATATATTAATCAATATATAGCAATAGGTTGTCCATCCATATATTGCTATATATTTTCAAATATATGAGGAAGTTTCTCATATATTGAAATATATTTTCTAATGTATTGCAATATAAATGCTAGTATATTGCAATAAACGTTTGTTTTGTAAGGGCCTCCACCTTGTGTTCAGACTGGTCTGCCACCTGGTGGTGTTCTGTCTGTACTGCATCTCCACTTTCATCATGGTGTCTTTATATTGACACAGGGCCACAGGTAACATTAATTCACTGATCTTACAATCAATCTCACACTGTTACTTTGGTGTTGATGATTGACAGTTTTTTTAATAACTTGCTCTGACTGTAGGAAATGAGAGGCCCGTCTCCGGGGTGAAGACCCCGCCCACCCAGAGATTGGATGATGACTATGATGATGTCATCATCGCTGTCACCACAGAGCATCACTTCTGAACTGATCTGAAAAGAAGCTGACCTCTCCGTAAATCAGAAACAGTTCCCCCGGCCGTCTTGATATATTTATGTTTTAATCATATTCAATATGAAATCATTGCTTTAAGTTTGAATTGCTCCTTTACTGTTAGCCACAGCTATCTCTGTAATCCTGAATACTTTCAATAAAGTTTGTTTCCATACTTTTGCCTGAAGTCTTTGCTGTTCTAGAGTCAGATTCATGTTGTGATACTGTCTGTTTCCAGTCAGATAGAAAGTACTGCTGCTTGTTGTGGTTTAGATGTGTCTCACAGAGTGTGACATCCTCTGCCTACTGGTTTTAGCTGCTCTGAGTCAAACATTCAAAGTGCTTGATGTCACATGACCAACAGGTACGATGGCACAAACATCTCTGCAAAGGCTGATCTGTAAGTACACTCTGTTCTGTTATTACATTGTTAGCTTCATTGTTTAAAATGTTCAGAAAACACAACCTTTAAGAGCAGGAAGTACAACAGCTGCAGAGAAACTGTAGTTAAAGGGTTAACGTCAGAGCTTATTGGACGGAGCTGCAGCGTGTTAGAAAAGCAGAATAAACTGGTGTTAAAGCTGGAAGATGCTGAGAGTATTTAGTGTGGACTCCATCTTCTCTGAGCTCACAGTTGTTCTGTCTGTCTGCAGTAAAAGCTCAAACTAACCTGAGGTCCATTTCTCTTCAGTTCTGACCTCACTGCTGAGCAGCACAACAAACCAAGGTCAGTATAAACTCTGAGAACACTTTATATTAAAGTACACAGGGTTACAGATATTCAAACAGGGACGGGTTGATTTTGTCTGACTTCATTAGTTCAATAAAATGTTTTTAAATGAGCATTTTGTTCATTTTCTGAAAAGCAACGAGTTTGAACATACAAGGTTTACGCCCAGCAGAGATGATATGTTCCCCTTTCTATAGTTAGATTCTTAGAACTAATCTACTTGAAGTTTGTGCCGTACTAAACCACACAGCTTCCCTTCTCTAAAGTTGCCTCTTCACACTTAACCTTCGTGTTGTCTTCCCGTCGACCATGCAACTTGTTTTCTACTACGGTAAAAACAGAAAATGAACTCTATTTAAGACGCTTTTTTCCAGGTTTTTGTCTGTTTTTTTTGTGCCTTTTTTTCTACCACCAGATTCACCACTAACACCGACTTATAAACTCTAGTTTTACACTTTTTTTTTTTTAATTCATGGTCAATAAACCTCAATTAAATTAAATAATACCTAAGTTGAGTTAAAAGAAAAGATGAAATTATAAATTATTTTGACAAATAGTTATGATGATGATCCCGACTGTCAAAGTTTAGTCCGGATACATGGTCTTCCTGTCGACCAACAAGTGTCTGTGTGTGTGTGTGTGTGTGTGTGTGTGTGTGTGTTTGAAATGTGTTGTCTTGAATAACAAGCAACTTCTTGTTTTTTCTGGGTCAAAAATGTAATTTTGAAACTTTTATTTTCAACGTTTTGGTCGTCTTTTTCGACAAGTTGCCAAAGTAATAACTTTGTTATTGGTAAAATAACAAAGTTAGCAAAAAGTAGGAATATCTTCTCCCACAAAGTCTAAACTGCCATGTTTCCACTGTGGACAGAATCAGTGTTATATGAGGATTTACACTCACCTAAAGGATTATTAGGAACACCCTACTAATAGCGTGTTTGACCCCCTTTCACCTTCAGAACTGCCTTAATTCTTCGTGGCATTGATTCAACAAGGTGCTGGAAGCATTCTCTAGAAATGTTGGCCCATATTGAGAGGATAGCATCTGGCAGTTGATGGAGACTTGTGGGATGCACATCCAGGGCACGAAGCTCCCGTTACACCACATCCCAAAGATGTTCTACTGGGTTGAGATCTGGTGACTGTGGGGCCATTTTAGTACGGTGAACTCATTGTCATGTTCAAGAAACCAATTTGAAATGATTTGAGCTTTGTGACACGGTGCATTATCCTGCTGGAAGTAGCCATCAGAGGATGGGTACATGGTGGTCATAAAGGGATGGACATGGTCAGCATCTAACATCAACAAAGCGTTTTCGCCCACAGGACCGGCGCATACTGGATGTTTTTCCTTTTTCAGACCGTTCTTTGTAAACCCTAGAAATGGTTGTGCATGAAAATACCAGTAACTGAGCAGATTGTGAAATACTCAGACCAGCCCGTCTGGCACCAACAACGATGCCACGCTCAAAGTTGCTTAGATCACCTTTCTTTCCCATTCTGACATTCAGTTTGGAGTTCAGGAGATTGTCTAGACCTGGACCACCCCCCTGAATGCATTGAAGCAGCTTCCAAGTGATTGGTTAATTAGATAATTGCATTAACGGAAAATTGAACAGGTGTTCCTAATAATCTTCAAGGTGAGTGTATTTACCTGTCAGACAGATCTTCAACTGAGCTCAGTAACATGCTGGCTTGTGCGAGTAAATGACCAGTTTT
Source organism: Sander lucioperca (assembly GCF_008315115.2). Classification (NCBI taxonomy): domain Eukaryota; kingdom Metazoa; phylum Chordata; class Actinopteri; order Perciformes; family Percidae; genus Sander; species Sander lucioperca. The sequence goes on from NC_050189.1 coordinate 17,732,728, forward strand.
TGACTGTTTTTTTGTCCTCTGATTATACATGATACATTACATTCATCACATAATTATGACACAAATATCAGGAAATAAGTTTGGGTTTCAGACTTTCTTCTCGGGTCATTTAGTGTTTTCTAAACTCTCCTCCCTCCAGCCTCTCTGACTGTGAGTCCCAGCAGCTCTCAGATGTTTGAAGGACAGTCTGTCTCTCTGAGCTGTGAGGAGGACGACAGCTCTGCTGGATGGACTCTGAGGAGGAACACAACCAGAAAAACCAGGACTCAGTGTGGAGATGGCTGGGGAAGACCTGCTGGTTCTTCCTGTAACATCAGCTACATGGACCCAGTGGACAGTGGAGTTTACTGGTGTGAGTCCAGAGAGGGAGCAACCAGTAACAGCATCAACATCACTGTCACTGGTAAGATCAGACTGTGGAGTCAGTATTGATGAAGCTGTGTGTGAATGGATGACATGCTGTAGTTTGTCTCTGTGTTCAGATGGACCAGTGATCCTGCAGAGTCCTGTCCTCCCTGTGACGGAGGGAGAAGACCTCACTCTGCACTGTAAAACAGAGACGTCCTCCAACCTCTCAGCTGGTTTCTATAAAGATGGCTCCTTCATCAGGACTGAGCCTGCAGGTCACATGACCATCCACCATGTTTCCAGGTCTGATGAAGGCCTCTACAAGTGCAACATCAGCAGTGATGGAGAGTCTCCATCCAGCTGGGTCTCTATCACAGGTGAGGAGGTTACCTTTGATTTCAGGAGTTCATTCATCCAGATATTCAAAGGGTTAACGTCAGTTTATTGGACGGAGCTGCAGCGTGTTAGGCTATGTTTAGACGGAAACCATCTGAAGCGAAAACGCAAAAGTGGCGCTGCGTTCTCTCTTTTTATTCCGCGTTAAGATAAGCGTTTTGGGGGGGAAAGCTGCGTGCATATGGTGACGCAAAAGTGTGTGAAATTCGATGTAGTATGCACACCAGGCAGCGAGGTGGTGGTGTGAAGCACTGCCACACAACACCACCAAGTCCGCGCGCCTGCATACAACCTTCCTTCTACTTCTCTCCCTAGCAGCGCGAAACCAAAACATGATGAAGCAAACAATTAAAGTTGACAATTTAGTCTGGACAGAGGAGGCTGAAGCAGGACCTCCTCTGCCCGCTGGCCACTGCCACTCTTTCTTTTTTTCTCTCTCTCTCTCTCTCTCTCTCTCTCTCTCTCTCTCTCTCTCTCTGTCTCTTCATCCGCAACATTGTCGTCTACCCTGGCTAAAATGAATAGCCTACATATGGTCATTTAACTATAACAACCTAATCCACATTGTCAAAGTCATTTAAATATTGAGCCATTACATTGAAAATCTTTTAGATAACAGGAGCCTATAATTTCTGTAGCCTACTCCATAACAACAGACTACCTTGACGCCTATTCTGGTCTCTCTCCACACCACTGTCTTCAGACTTTTGCGTTTTTACCCGTTAGACGGGAACGCGACGGCGGAGCGTTTTTAAGATTTCCACTCAGGAGGGTTGTTTCACTTTTTTTGCGTTTTTAAGCCCCAAAAATGCCGTCGCCGTCAAAACGAAAGGCACATCTGATAAAATATTTTTTTGTTTTCACCCGTGAGCGGCATCGTGTAAACAGGGCCTTACAAAAACAGAATAAACTGGTGTTAAAGCTAGAAGACGCTGAGAGTATTTAGTGTGGACTCCATCTTCTCTGAGCTCACAGTTGTTCTGTCTGTCTGCAGTAAAAGCTCAAACTAACCTGAGGTCCATTTCTCTTCAGTTCTGACCTCACTGCTGAGCAGCACAACAAACCAAGGTCAGTATAAACTCTGAGAACACTTTATATTAAAGTACACAGGGTTACAGATATTCAAACAGGGACGGGTTGATTTTGTCTGACTTCATTAGCTCAATAAAATGTTCTCAAATGAGCATTTTGTTCATTTCATGTAAAGCAACGAGTTTGAACATACAAGGTTTACGCCCAGCAGAGATGATATGTTCCCCTTTCTATAGTTAGATTCTTAGAACTAATCTAGTTGAAGTTTGTGCCGTACTAAACCACACAGCTTCCCTTTTCTAAAGTTGCCTCTTCACACTTAACCTTCGTGTTGTCTTCCCGTCGACCATGCAACTTGTTTTCTACTACGGTAAAAACAGAAAATGAACTCTATTTAAGACGCTTTTTTCCAGGTTTTTGTCTGTTTTTTTTGTGCCTTTTTTGCTACCACCAGATTCACCACTAACACCGACTTATAAACTCTAGTTTTACACTTTTGTTTTTTTTTAATTCATGGTCAATAAACCTCAATTAAATTAAATAATACCTAAGTTGAGTTAAAAGAAAAGATGAAATTATAAATTATTTTGACAAATAGTTATGATTTAGTGGATAATCACGACTGTCAAAGTTTAGTGTTGTCTTCCTGTCGACCAACGTGTGTGTGTGTGTGTGTGTGTGTGTGTGTGTGTGTGTGTGTGTGTGTGTTTGAAATGTGTTGTCTTGAATAACAAGCAACTTCTTGTTTTTTTCTGGGTCAAAAATGTAATTTTGAAACTTTTTTTTTCAACGTTTTGGTCATCTTTTTCGACACTTTTGTTGCCAAAGTAATAACTTTGTTAACAAAGTTAACAAAAGTAAGAATATCTCCTCCTACAAAGTCAAATTGCCACGTTTCCACTGTGGACAGGATCAGTGTTATATGAGGATTTATTTACCTGTCAGACAGATCTTCAACTGAGCTCAGTAACATGCTGGTTTATGCGAGTAAATGACCAGTTTTTGACTTTTTTTTGTCCTCTCATTATACATGATACATTACATTCATCACATAATTATGACACAAATATTAGGATACAAGTTTGGGTTTCAGACTTTCTTCTCGGGATCATTTAGTGTTTTCTAAACCCTCCTCCCTCCAGCCTCTCTGACTGTGAGTCCCAGCAGCTCTCAGATGTTTGAAGGACAGTCTGTCTCTCTGAGCTGTGAGGAGGACGACAGCTCTGCTGGATGGACTCTGAGGAGGAACACAACCAGAAAAACCAGGACTCAGTGTGGAGATGGCTGGGGAAGACCTGCTGGTTCTTCCTGTATCATCAGCTACATGGACCCAGTGGACAGTGGAGTTTACTGGTGTGAGTCCAGAGAGGGAACAACCAGTAACAGCATCAACATCACTGTCATTGGTAAGATCAGACTGTGGAGTCAGTATTGATGAAGCTGTGTGTGAATGGATGACATGCTGTAGTTTGTCTCTGTGTTGAGGTGGACCAGTGATCCTGCAGAGTCCTGTCCTCCCTGTGATGGAGGGAGAAGACCTCACTCTGAACTGTAAAACAGAGACGTCCTCCAACCTCCCAGCTAGTTTCTATAAAGATGACTCCTTCATCAGGACTGAGCCTGCAGGTCACGTGACCATCCACCATGTTTCCAGGTCTGATGAAGGCCTCTACAAGTGCAACATCAGCAGTGTTGGAGAGTCTCTACCCAGCTGGGTCTCTGTCACAGGTGAGGAGGTTACCTTTGATTTCAGGAGTTCATTCATCCAGATATTCACCTGACAGCTGATTCTCTCTACAGAGAAACCTACGACAACAAGCCCTCCTATGACCACAAGCCAATCTCCGAGCTCGCCACCGCCCCCTGACACCTCAGCTCTGCCCCTAACCTCAGACCACCCCCCCAACCTTGTGACCAGACTGGTCTGTCACCTGGTGGTGTTCTGTCTGTACTGCATCTCCACTTTCATCATGGTGTCTTTATATCGAGGCAGGACCGCAGGTAAAACAGTGACTCATTCACTGACCTTACTATCAATCTCACCACTCTGGTGTTTTATTTTTATTTTTATTTAACCAGGTAGGCCGTGGAGAACAGGTTCTCATTTACAACGGCGATCTGGCAGAGAAAGGCATAAGCGTGCAGGACAACATACAGTTTCACATTCAATACAATACAGGAATACAGTATAGAAAAGGCTACATAAAATACAAATTAAGTTACAAATTACAAAGCCGGTGCAAAGTGAGGTGTAAGTAAGACGAAGGATATGCAAAAGTGATATGGTAATAACACAATATACATGAATAGACAGTCTATAACACTGCTGAGATGTAGTGAAGAGTCAGTGATGTTTGGTTGTATTTAACAGAACTCTTCAGCTGATCAATTATCTACATTTTCTTTCTAACCTGCTCTGACTGTAGGAAAGGGCCTACCTGTCGCCATGGTGACGACCTCGCCCACCCAGGCTGAGGAGGGATTGGATGATGAATATGAGAATGACATCACCGCTGTCACCAGAGAGCATCACTTCTGAACTGATCTGAAAAGAAGCTGAAATTGCCATAGACCCCCCCGTTCCCCGGCCGTCTTGATATAATTGTTTTAATCATATTCAATATGAAATCATTGCTTTAAATTTGAATTGCTAATTTACTGCCAGCCACAGCTATCTCTGTAATCCTGAATATTTTATAACAATTCTTACTTAAAAAAGCTTTTTTCCCGTAGCTTTTCATGAAATTGATCTGCGTTACTTTCTGTCTTTTACAGGGTTTGTATTTCAGTTCTCAGTTCAGTCAGTGTCTTTAACGTCAGCTCTCTATCACTGCTGAGAGTGGGAATGAGATGCTCATTGTAAAAATGTGTTTGGATGAAAGCATCATATCAGTTGAGTCAGACAGCCAGCAGGTGACAGCACAGCTCCTTCTCTTTCTTTACACATGCTCAGTTCAGCTCACAGTTCACTCTGTTGGCTCGCTCTTTAAATTATGTGTTTTTCATCTTAACTTTTTAATTCATTCATCACTGAATTACAGAAATCTGAAGATTATTTGGGCTTGCATGCAGTTTAGTGTCCCAATTTTTTTTCTCCAAAAATTGAGTTCTCCCAAATGATGAGGGTCTTATTTGAGACAGGTTAGGGTTAGAGTTAGGGTTAGGGTAGCACAGGTGGTTTAGCAGGTTCATAATTAATTAAGGACATTGTATGGAGAATTTGGGACACTAAACTGCACGTATACCGAGTATTTTAATAATATATTCAAGTAAAATTGGGTAAAAAATGAACTTCGATAAAAATAAAACTCAGGTCAGTCAATAAGTACAAAACGTTAATGTTTACTGTGTGTTCCTAAAATGATCAAATAAAGATAATTAACATATCAACACACACATGACATCTCACCGCAGAGTATCCAAACCAACCATTATTATTGTGAGAGCCATTTGGGTTTGTTTATTATTTGTTGCTGTTAAACCTCCCGCCACCAGGGGTAGCGAGGGCACTGTCCATTTGGCTGCGACAGAGGTGATTTAATCAATGTCCAACTGGGCACAGGTGGTGGGCGGGAGAAGGGAGCAAATAGTTTTTTGACCGTGCAATATGTTATGCGAATGGAAAGTGGAATTAATGTATTTTTGGTTGGTATTTAGCCTACACATAAATGGACTCTATGTATGAGAAACTGCCTGAGTTTAAAATAAATGCTTACTGGCGACGTTTGACATTGGCTCACATCCCAGCTAACACTTTTTGCTTCCCAGAACGTTGCGCGAACATTCCCTGAAGGTTAGTTAGTTAGTTGTTGTTAGTTGTAATGGAAAGTCGGTTTAACGGTCTGGGAACGGTCGTTTTTGGTTATTTTAGAACTAAAAATAAAAAAAGTCTAAAACATATATATGCAATAATCAGAATCAGTTTTATTGGCCATATAGACACATAATAGTGCAAATGTAGTGTGCAAGATGCATACTGGAATGATAAAGTATGTAATGTGTAGGTGAATGGCCAAAGTGGGGATGACCCCACTTATCAGCAGTTCCGGAGAGTGATGGCAGTGGGAAAGAAGCTGTTCTTGTGTCTGGTTGTTTGTGTGTGCAGGGATCTGTAGGGCCTGCCAGAGGGGACGAGGCAGGAGGATGGCAGTAGTGTAGAAGATGGCCAACAGCTCTTGCTTCCGCAAAAAAAATTAAATAGAGCTCCATGGTTTTGAAGGCTCAGTCCTTCTCAGCTGGCCTACAAAGAAAGAAACAACAGTTTGATATGTCATACTAAGAAAGAAAACGTTGACAAAAGCAAGACAAATTGCCTCACTAACAATTTACCATCTGTGTGGGGCAAACTTAAGCACTTGCCCAATGAAGTCCTCCGCGTCTGTTGCAGTCAGCGCAGGAACGTTTTTCTGGGAGGCCTCTAGAGTAGAAGTCAAAATGAAGCAAAGTTACAAGTAAAATTAAAACCTCTTATTAGCCAAGCTAAGCATAATACTGATGTGAACAATAAAATACTGTTATAATCCTGCAGATTGTCAGGTCCTGGAAGGCCTTCTTTGTCTTTCTTCCCCGCAGGCTATACTGTTTTAGAACGTCATTGGTTTCCACTCGCCGTAGCATGCTACGAATGGCAGTACCTCCAGTCGAACCTCCAGGCTTGTCAGGAAAAGTTGCTGTAAAACATATAGAAACACAAATTATACATGTGGAATAAAGTGGAGAGTTTGTACAATCTCATTTTGTAAGAGAAGTCAGTTCAGATATAATGATATTTGAAGTTATGCAAAAGCCACTGTACCTTTAACTGGGTCCCAAGATGAAGTGGCAGGCCGAGCCTGCGTTACAATAGACCCATCCACCTCTGGGCGACCGGCTGGTTTCCTGTGTGGTGTTGACTCATTTAAAAAGAAAGTAGATATGACAAACACATCAGAACAGTCACATGATATGCAGCCAGGTTGAATGTCAGTAGTTCCATGGTAGGAAATATGACTCTGGTTTCTTAAATGCATGTATGAATGTTAACTTACGGATAGGGCTTCCAGACACACGCTCCCTCCTGGAATGCCTTCTTGCTTATGGACCGGAGTCATCTGAAATAAAAGACCATACAATTTGTACTGATTGCAAAAAGAATATTTGAATGTATACAGTCAGTGTAAACATTGTATATGACAGCATTTCTCAGGATTTTTGCATTGTAGCCCAGAGACTTTCTAATGGGGAGACACAGCATCAATAGAAATACATGGGTTTAGTTTGTAAAGCCAGTATGGCAGCTGTGGAGCCTACACATATTCCGTCCCTTCCTGTATGCTTCCCCATTCACTTAAATAGGAAAATACCTTGCCGATAACTGCCCAAAGTGCGTTGCAAGATGGCCTCTGAGTGACTTGCCTATTAGTACTGGCTATCAAGTATGTACTGTACACTAAAACTAATTGAAAGAACTGGTATATCTTATTTGTAACAACAACACAAGCAGGTTAACACGATGACACAAAACATACAATGCAGTAAAGCATACACATCGTGCACAGCAGCAAACAAAGACTCATCAAAGCGCAATATATATGCGGTCCATTTAAAGCGTAACTCTCGCCGAAATGCAACCTAGGATCTTTTTGTGAATGTACCCAAGTCAACCTTTCGTTTAAAAGCATAATTAGGACGGAAACGCCACTTTTAAGATTGACCGTATTGTCGTTTTCGGGTCAAATGGCCTTTTGAATGGGAGAGTTAGGGTCTACTTTTATCGCATCAAAATCACTATATTTAAAACACTAAGAAGGCTTGACACAACATGAAACTTTGCACGAAGTATCACCAGGGACTCTACACATGAACTCGAGCATTGAGAACACTGTGCACAAAGAGTTTACCAAAAAGAAAAAGTTTTTCGAGATGGCGACGAGGGGAAAAACAACTGCTAAAGTGAGTTGTTCAAAACCTTTTTTGGTCAACCTGAAACAAAGCGCTACGAGGGAAAGGGCTTACGGTTAAATGCCAAACCCTTGCATTACAACCACAACATCATGAAACTGTAACGTATTTCACTTTTCGTGAGATCGTTTGGCGAAACAAATTGAATCTTCTTGGCCCGGTATCAAACGGAAGTCAGGAGGACAGGACTTGAATCGGTCACCTGAGAGCAGAGGCACAGTCTTCCCCTACTGGCGTGGGGGTGTAACGGTTGGATTTGTACACTGAACTGAGCCACTTGTTAGAAGTGAAATGAAAGAAGTGAATTTTCTTAGTTGTGAAAATCGATAGATTCTTGTTTTAATTATTTTCACCTAATACAGTTAAAAAAAACGAAATCAAGTACAACAGTATAGTTTTTAGCAAAATTTTACTGCCTAAAAATAAATATATTATCTTGTTATGCTATTTATCTTACTTAGATTTTATAAGACCAATCATTTTTGAGTGAATCTAAATCAAGTGACTGCAAACCTTTTATATGCTACTTCAAAAACTGGAAGTAAATGGAGCTGGTTTAAATACACATTTCAAAACCGCACTCAGAACAACCAAAAACAACCAAATGGGAACGTTGTGTGGAGGTAAGCTACAGTGCAACCACAGGAGAACGTTTCAGTTGGTTGGTTCCCCTAACGTTTAGGGAACGTTATAGCCATGAGGGAACGTTCCCTAAACGTTAGTTTTTGGTTTGGTTCGAACTAACTTAAGAATCAAAACCCTAAACGTTCTGTGTTAGTGGGGATAGTGCACGCGTCTTAAATAGTTCAATTATCTACTCGGCAATTGTAGTGGACGTTTTTGATAAGCAAAGGGTCCCTACACATTAAGTCAAAAAACTGCTCAAAGGAGGAAAACGTGGAGGACGTTGGGGATTTTGCCATTGCTGCTGTTGCTTCGCTGAGAGGACGTTGTTGTAAATGTGTGCACACATAACTTTGCGATTAAAATCCAATGCATTGGTACTAACTGCTTACGCGCTCCGAGCGCGTTTTCGTTTACGGGACTGTGCAAAATGCATGATTGACTATGGCTGAAGAGCTTAAACTTGACTCTGAACTCGTAATTGAGACAGAACCGCTTTGTTGTTCGGACGCTATAGTAGAGCTTAGATCGGCCCAAAAAATCAAGCCCGAACCTGCCCGAGCCCGAGCACGTTGTGTCCGAGCCCGGCCCGGCCCGACACATTAACTGTAATTATGAGCCCGAGCCCGATTTAAACCCGACATTTTTTTAACACGTGGGCCGTTATAACTGACGTTCTCAACTACAATTCAGAGTTGTTTGAACTACAGAAATCTGTTTAGAATAATACAACAAGGACGAAGCTGTAAACTGCTGTTTGTTTAGAATGGAACGGATCGCAAATGGATCCGAATGAAGAAACGTAAAAAAAAAAAGAAACAATGATGACATCATATTGTTGTCACTGCCCACGACTTGTTTAAACTGTTTCCATACCTCCGACTTTCCTCCACACTTGCTCAAAGTTAATTCTCCTGTTTTTCTTTTTTTCTTTACATCTTCAAGCTCCCGGTGTGATGCGTGCGAGAGGAGACTCCGTGCATGAAGTGCTGCATTTTGTAACCGCAGCCTAACTTTTGTACACGTTACTTTTATATAGCCTATATATTTATAATATTTCTGATTATGGCATAGCTATCTCCCCACCCAAATAGGATAATAAGGTAATGGATAAAAAAAAAAAAATTGCTTGATCAAGGGTCCGGCCCAGGCACGGTCCGGCCCGAGGATGTGGCGGAAAATAACGGCCCGAGCTTGGGCCGAGAATCTAAACTCTACGCTATAGACTCCACTGTTAAAGGTTCGGACCCTTCTGTTAAAAAGTGAAGTATTTAACTGTCAAAAAAAGCACTTCTGGGGAAAATTGGTAACCTGCAACAAGAAAGAAAGGGGAAATTAAAAAAAGCATGGAATCTGAAAGATACAATTTTTGGTTTGATGAATGAAAAGGGCTTTGTAAAAGAGTTGAAAGGTATTTTTGCAAAGTTTAATGCTCTTTGTGATGAAGCAAAAGAAAAACATGAAATGTTGATGGGTTTACTACCTAAAGAAGAGGTGGAAACACATGACATGTGGTTTAAGGTAAAAATGCTCAGTGCCACTGATTTTATTTCTGATGTAAACAAATGGTTGGTTTACAATGAAAGTTGCCATCAAGCTGAAAGTCTTGGTGTTGATGTGGATCCTCAGGACAGCATTTCAAATGTCCAATCCAAACCTTCCAGTAAAGGCTCTGGTCGTAAAAGTACTGTCTCAAACAGCAGCACATCTTCAACATCATCCATAAGGCTTCAAGCAGAGGCAGAAAAGGCTGCACTCTTGGCACGTGCTGCTGCACTTCAAGAAAAACATGTTTTGGATGAGCAAGCGGGGCAATTAAGAAGGAAAAAAGAACTTGAAATTGAAACTGAAATAGCGGCTTCTTCAGCAAAACTAGAGTGTTGAACACCTCATGTCATGGCAATACACATTCAGATGGAATGGGTTCCTATTTTGAAAAGGGAACAACGCTGAATCATCATGCTGAACAATACAACTCAGCAAAAGGACAGTTCTCAGCAAAAATATGCATTATCTGCCAACACTCATGCAACAGTGGAAAAAAACAATGGACAAGGAAAGCTAAACATGCAGGCTTTGAGTGGAAAGGGTCTGATCAAACAAACCAGTGGCAAGAACAGTTAAATCCTTCTGGTCATCTAGTACCACATTTTCAAGGCAATCATCAACTATCTGGAGATTTCTACAGTCTGTTTCAAAGGCAAAACGAAATAACAGCCACCCTTGTACAGACGCAGAACTCACAGCTGCTCCCTCACAGAGAAGTTCCCGTGTTTGATGGAAGTCCTCTGGAATATAGGTCATTCATCAGAGCCTTTGAACAATGTGTGGAGGCCAAGACAAACAACAAAGGAGACTGTTTGTATTACTTGGAGCAATTCACTAGGGGGCAGCCTAAAGATCTAGTGCGCAGTTGCCAGCACATGCTGCCAGAAAGAGGATATGCAGTGGCCAAAGACCTTCTCCACAAACATTTTGGAGTTTGAAGTAAAGATTGCAGCTGCTTATGTTTTCAAAATTATTGGATGGCCTTCTATTAAGGCAGAGGATGCTAAGGGGCTACAGGCTCATGCATTATTTCTGCGAGAGTGTTGCAACGCTATGGAGGATTTCCAATATTTGGACGAACTCAATATGCCTGCAAACATGAAAACAATAATTCAAAAGCTTCCTCACAAGCTCAGAGAAAAATGGAGAACGCATGCGTGTGTTCTGAAAGGCAAAAAGGTAGATCTGGCTTTAAGGATATCATCAAGTTCATCGAGTACCAAGTTAAAATCTTCTCTGAGACACTTTTTGGCAATATCCAATATACTCAAGTTGTAAATAAAGGAGACAACAACAATAAAAAGCGGAGCAGCGAGGGCAGATGTTGGAGCCATCCTGCTCTGCGTGGGTTGCTGCTGGAGGCTCCTGAAGGTTCATGGCAGGTGTTTCAGCATTTACACACTTGTATAACAGACTTGACATGGGCAGCTTCAAATGTTTCAATCCATTACGAAGAGCCTCTTGGGTCTGGAAAAGAGGGGTGGGAGGCAGAGGTAGATGGTGGGGCCCTACATCACATGCTTGGAAAGCATCACTGGCTCTATGGTGGGTAAAGGAAATTTCCGTCAGCAGCTTTGGTGTGGTCATTTTCCACCTAAAACAATGAATTACAATGCATAGCTATAAATGGCTATCAATAGTTATGATCATAACCCAATGAAGTGACTATACCCAAATTATTTTACCTTTAAATAGTTATCAATATTATTCATGACCTTACCTTGATCAGCAGTAAGCATACGACACATTTGCACACATTTCTATGATGTCCAGTTTGTTTTGTTAGATATATTCCTCCAAGATAAAATAGCCCACCAGACAGTGACTGCAAATGCTAGAAAATATATTAATCCCATGACATTCCATGAATATTGACAACCCATGCCGGACCCTCCATTGAGAGTGAACAGCTAACCTACCTTTTATGTGTAGTCAGATGCCTGACAGTATAGGGTTAGGGTTATCTTGTTGTATACCTTGTTGTAAACAGAGCGAAAGAGAGCTGTGCCTGAATCAACTATCAGTTATAGGCAGCAAAATGGTGAGTCACTAGCACTAGAGTTTGCTAGCATCCATGCTAATCGGTGCTAATGGCGCAAAGCTAACGGGTTAACTAAAGTGCTGTATTCATATGCTAATAGGGTAATTAGCATAGACTGTATAATATTAATAGACAGAGCATGTGTGACATCACCCATTGGTTTGTGGAGATCTGCTACGAGCATGGATGTATTAAGAGAACTGGGTCCAGTGTTCGGCAGGAAGCCCCGTACGTTCCAATGAGAGTGCTCAAAAGCGCATAAAGCAAACATGGAGCTCGGCTCTTCCGCATTGTTGGCCCATAACGCTGGTTGGCTCACGATGGGCATGCGCACTAGCAACAATTTGTTTGCGTTGTCGTAGCAACCGGTAGCAACATGCGCGTTCATGAGCTTCTCTGTCGTGTCTCTTACAAGTGGCGAACTCATGAACTCGCCATTTTCATTGTCTAAAATATTCACTAACGTTAAACATTGTTTTCGTTGTTCCCGATCGTTTACATGCTTAGCTAAATAAACGATAGATGTATTTAGCTAGACAACCAAGGAGATTTAATAATTATGTTGTGCTACTAGCTAGCTACCTACTAACTAGCGCTAGCTCAGGTTAGATAAGGTATTTGTCCAGAGAGCAGAAGGGGCTTATATCAGATCCAGGGCTAAATGGATAGAACAAGGGGAAAAGAATACTTCTTATTTTTTTGGTCTTGAAAGAAGGAGACAAGAAAGAAATAAAATAAATGTCTTGATGATTAATAATACAGAATGCTCTGACACAAAAACAATTTATGAAAATATTTATGATTTCTTCTCTAAACTGTACTCTTCATCCTATTCAGAGGAGGAGTCATTATCATTTCTGGAAAGCGTTAAACAACATATACCTCAAATTGAGGAGGGGTTCAAAGCACGATGTAACGCTGAGATTAGTTTGAAAGAATTGGATATAGCATTAAAGCAAATGTCAGTGGGAAAATCCCCGGGTCAGGATGGATTAACTTCAAATTTTTATAATTTTTTCTGGGAAGATATAAAAGAATTATTATTTACTGCCCTAAAGGAATGTATTAAAAACAACAGTTTACTAGCAACTATGAAACAAGGTATTATTATTCTATTACCTAAAGCTGGCAAGGACAAAAGATACATTGATAATCTGAGACCAATTACTTTATTAAATGTGGATTACAAATTACTTACTAAGGTTATGGCTAATAGGTTGAAAGATGGTATAGAACAGATAATAAGCACAACTCAATCGGGGTTTCTCAAAGAAAGATCCATTCACAGTAACATTAGACTGGTCCTTGACCTACTTGATTATAACAACTGGATTGACGACAGGGGTCTTATTTTGTTTTTAGATTTTTACAAAGCTTTTGATTCAGTGGAACATGCATTTATTCTGAGATCTTTAGAGTATTTTGGTTTTGGCTCAGAACTTATTAAGGTCATAAATATGTTATATAAGGACAGTAATAGCTCAGTTTCTCTCCACCAGGGAACAACTAGAAGGTTTGAGGTTAAAAGAGGTATTCGACAGGGATGCCCCTGTTCGCCGTTATTATTTATTTTAGTGGCAGAACTGTTGGCAATACACATAAAAAACAGACCGGATATAGAGCCTTTAAATGTGCTAGGTAATCGCCTATTTATTTCTCAGCTGGCAGATGATTCTACCTTATTCCTCAAGAAGTCTGAACAGATCCCTCTGGTGATTAAGAGAATAGAGAGATTCTCCAAAGCCTCAGGTTTATGTTTAAATCTTAAGAAATGTGAACTAATGGCTATACATGACCACCCGCTTGTAGATTTGTATAATATTCCTGTTAAGAATGAAGTGAAATACTTAGGGGTAGTAATAACAAAAGATAGGAAAATTAGAGAAGAACTAAATATTGAGGTCGGTATAAAGAAAAGCAAAGCTATACTTAATTCTTGGTTACAGAGGGATCTGTCTATTTTTGGTCTAGTTTTAATTACTAAAATTGAATCACTATCTAGAGTTATGTACCCTGCATTCTCTCTTGCCATCCCTGATAATCTAATTAAATTAATGAATCAAACTAATTTCAAATTTATTTGGAAAAACAGACATCATTATCTGAGAAAAGGTGATGTAGTGAAAACCTTAGAAGAAGGTGGTTTAAATGTGATCGACTATGAAGCAATGAACGGAGTGATAAAACTGAGGTGGCTAAAAAAATGTATTCAAGATAGTGATGATTTCTGGTATTACATTCCTTCTAAGATTTTTGACAAATGTGGTGGAATAGACTTTCTTTTAAGATGTGATTTTAATGTTACCAAACTGCCTGTCAAGCTGTCTAGATTCCATGAGCAGGTCCTCTTATACTGGAAAATGATTTATAAACACAACTTTACTCCACATAGTTCCCCAATATGGAATAATCGGTGCATCCTTTACAAAGGGAAATCGTTATGTTATGGTGATTGGGTTGAGAGAGGTGTCTGGTCTATTCTACATTTGATGGATTTAAGTGGGACTTTTTTGGACTATGATGAATTCATTAGTAAATTTTATGTGAAGTGTACCCAAAAACAATATTCAGTAGTCATTAAAGCAATTCCACAGGCAATGGTGAATTTAGTTAAAGGCATGTTGCAGCATGACGCAGTACTACCACGCATGCCTTCTCTGTTTATAGAGGACCAGGATTTTAAGGTGGCAAAATGCACAAACAAATTTATAAGGGGTGCCCTTACATCTGTATTATTTCCTTTACCATTGAAAAGAAAGAACTTACTTCAAGTCTATCCTGAAGAGATTGTAAGGAGAATAAGAACCAGATACCTCACTCTTCCTGTTTCACAGAAAGCAAAAGAAACTCATTTTAAAGTGTTGAATGATATATATCCATGTAATTGGTTTCTTAAACAAAGATTTAACATTGACAAAAATAATTGTACTTTTTGTGATTCAGATATAGAAACCTTAGAACATTTATTTCTTGAGTGTAGTGTAACCAAACCTTTTTGGGATTTGATCAGAAATTGGATTTCTGAAAAGGATTCAGAAGCACCATCTTTGAGTTATGGGGACATTAAATTGGGAGTGTTAATGGAGGACAAAAAAAGAGACCAGATGTATAACACCTTGATTATTTTAGCTAAACAGTTTATCCACAAATGCAGATTTTTGAAGGTGAGACCCTTATTTTGTGTGTTCATGAATGAATTACGCATTTATAAGAAATCTTTGAAACGTATAAAAACTAAACAAGCAGGGAATGTGCTACAGATCATACAAATATTGGTTGTGGACTAGACCTCTATTTATTTATTTATTTTTCTGTCTTTTCTTTTTCTTTATAATTCAGTTGATTCTTTGTTATTGTTGGATACCTAGTCTGTATTTGGTACTCCATGTATTAATTGTCAAACAAAGTTTGAAGTGGCCTGAATTTGTTAAATAAAGATTTAAAAACAAAAACAAAAAAAAAACATCACTGTCTACCAAGAAATTGCCGTGAAACGGAAGTGGCTAGCATGGTGACGTTACTGTCGGTACACGATCCGTTCTGCCTGCACGATCCGTTCTGCACATGCGCAAGATAATACTGTTTTACCGAGGATACGACCTGCACGATCTGTTCCACGCTAGCCTATGGCTAGCCTCCACCGGGAAGCTAACGTTAGTTTAGCTAACAGCTAATTCGGCTAACCGCTAGCAGACAGCTAGATTCAGTCTAAAATAACGTTAACTCAAACGTAATGGGAAAAGCAGGCTACAGCTAAATTAAGATTTCACAGTAATAACAATAAAGACAAGTATTGAGTGATTGTATTTTAAATGAGCACAAGTAAAGTAGAACTGA
The DNA here is from genome assembly GCF_008315115.2 of Sander lucioperca. Classification (NCBI taxonomy): domain Eukaryota; kingdom Metazoa; phylum Chordata; class Actinopteri; order Perciformes; family Percidae; genus Sander; species Sander lucioperca. Next base: position 17,748,494 of record NC_050189.1, read on the forward strand.
CGTAACAGCTGTTATATATGTTAGGTGTTTGTTATATATGTCAACGTTTATTTTCAAGTTTTATTTTGAGGGTCTTTTAAAGTTATTACATGCTGTCTCAGCTAGCAGTTAGCCGAATTAGCTGTTAGCTAAACTAACGTTAGCTTGCCTGTGGAGGCTAACGGCAGACCGCTACAATCAGCTAGCGGTTAGCCGAATTAGCTGTTAGCTAAACTAACATTAGCTTGGCTGTTGACCGGAAGCGTGGAACAGATCGTGCAGTGTCGTAAATCCTCGTACAACCGCGCATGCGCGAACATTTTGCGCATGTGCAGAACGGATCGTGCAGGCAGAACGGATCGTGTACCGACAGTTACCTCAAAACACAATAAAATATAATCAAATCCGAAAAAAAAAAAAACCTAGCGCTAGCTAGCTGTTAGCCTGCAGTTTCGTGAACAAAGCTCATCCATGGCGTCAGCTCTCATCCACGTTACAAGCTTTACAGCATACAGCCCTCGGATGTATCATAAGAGAGAACCAAGGCGATGTAATCACTATGTCTGTAGTAACGTTATGTAGTAGGCATATAGCTAGCTATGTATAGATCTTAATACAGCCATGCTAGCTACCCCTGATGTTAGCAACTAGCTAGCTAGCCGATAGCCTGCCAGTTTGGGAAACGCTAATGACGTTACATCCACGTAGCTAACAGGCTTTACAGCAGCTACATACATACATCCCTGGGATGTATCATGACTTCATAAGATAATACCATGGACGTATTAATAGAAAACATGGTGAATTACAACCATTAGCTATATCCATTATTATAGCTAGCTACATGAGCTCGGGAGAACAGTCATGTGAGTGGGCGGGCGCAGTCCCGCGGCTCTACTCGCGTCCACTATGCGCGTTCATCATGCCAAATTTAATAATTCTGGATTCGCTTCTAGTGAATGTTAAAAATGTTAAAATCGTAACGTTTTAAACAAGGACCCTTTCAGTGTTCGGGCTGGTAAGTTGATATACCCAGAAACAAATTATCCGCTGAAATATAGACGTTTCTTTCGCCATGCAAAATCTATGTGAAAAGTCTTTCTGGGCCATGGGGTGCAGTACCACTGTTATCCGCTAAGCCCATGGTGGCTTTTAGACTTGGCGCTCTTCCTGGGGGCTTGGCTACGAGTCGTCGAGTTTGCGCTTATGGGCGCAGCCATCCTGGTTGCGGATGTGACGTTTTTAGATGAGAGGGAGGAGTGAGGGAGGAGCCATAGACTGTTGGGCGGTATCTGACTGTTTTTTTTTTGAGTTTGCAACGCTGTTTACACTCTTCGTTACCTTACACACGTTCACTGGCAATCTGGATGCAACTGCTGCTGAAAGCTAGCATACATAATTCGAGGTAAGATATAGCTTCACTAGGTTTTAAATATATCTTTGTCCAATAGTTATATTACATATAAGATGAGTCACATTGTAAAGTAAATGTATCTGAAGTTACCATGTAAATTGTCTGTAACGTTAGCTAGCCACTTATGGTAAAACATGCTAATGTTAATTTTCTGCAAATCGAAGTTTACGTTTTCCTAATTCAAACGTGGTGTCAGCGATATACAATACGGGGATTGTCAATGCTTATCATTATCTAACACTAAGTATTAGCAAATGTATAACCAAGTTTCTTAGAACGTTTGGTTAACTGTAATAACCATAATGCACTGTTATATATGTTATAATACTGTTTGCGCCATCAGTGTATGGTTGGCGCATTTAGCCTTTTCATGATTTTAAGAGCTAACGTTAGCAGAAATAAGCTCATTTAACTAAAGTTACACTAAAGAACAATAGACTGTTGCTGATTCATCTGTATTCTCCTAGATAATTAATGAAGTACAGTTACATGCTAGTGTTCATATATATTTAACTATGAGGGGCTCAAATGGAAATTGATGACTCTTTCTTTCAGAAATAGGAGTGTGGAGAGCTACGATGGCATGTGCACCCACCCAATGCCTCAGAAGTAAGTAATAGTTACTTTTCTTTTGCTATTTAAGGTACACAATTAAACTTTTAGCAGACTTGTTTTGTACAACTAAGCTGAGGTAATAATGCATTTTCAAATAACAGTGTGTAATTAAGAGTGCTGTTCATTTATCCTTTTTCTCTATAGCCTAAAATATGATTATATTATTATATTTTCTCACTATTACAATGTGTTTTTCCATCCAGCAACAGTCTGGATAATTGGAGACAGCTACGTCCGGCGTGTGCACGAGAGAGAGGCAAAGACAACGGGGAACAACCTTGGCATTGAAGATGTCTACATCTATTGGTTCGGCTGGGGTGGTCTGCGGTGGAAGAGCCTTCTCCCTTTCTTTTTCCAGTCCCTACAAAGAAGAGCAGCCCTGGATGTCCTCCTTTTCACTGTGGCGGGAATGACCTGGGAGATGTCAAGGGCGTCAACCTCGTTACAGGAATGAAGGAGGACCTGCAGCACCTCCACCTGCAGTATCCAGGCATGAAGTCCATCTTCTCTGGCATCACCCAGAGATGCAGGTGGAGGGCTGTTAACAATCCGGGGAAGATCGACAAGGCTCGCAGGTTTTCTTTTTCTTTTTCCACTGTGCATTACAGACAACCAACAGACTGTCACTGTAATTGTAAAGGCAGCTTTTATTTCTTTACCCAGGCATTTGGACTTGACTGAACAGAGTGCTGCACAAGTGCTTTAAGCTTTATATGTTAAGCTATATTTTGATATTGTGGTTTGTAATGTCAACCATTTCTACTGTAATTAACAATGTGGCACCAGTGATTCAACTACCTCTTTTTATTATGCAGACATGTCTTGTGACAGTTAAGTTTGCCTTTACCTTGGCCCACAGCAGTTTTATGCGTGGAATGTACACTGGATTGTAAAAGGTGAACTACATTATTTAATTCATCAATTTAACCCCTAACATAATCTTAAAAATATTGCCAGTGTTGTTTGTGGTTTATGTAGTTTTTGAAGTTAATTCCCATTTCAATGTGAAATAAAGGTCTTTCTAAAGCTACATTTGTTGTTTTTCTGAAGCAACTATAGGAACATACACAATATTGTAGTCATACAAGAAGATATTGGTAATTTGATTTGTAATTGATTAAAAGTGTCTATTTTGGCTTTAATCAACAAAAATATGATTTCTTAAATGTTACCATACTTGAATGTTGACAAAGAAGGATCAGGAAAATGTAGTTTGTGCTTTTCTTGTGTGTCTTTATGTACTTGTCAATTGTAATCACCATGAAAACACTTCACCAAAGTCCTTTTAGATTAATTTATAGGCATATACTCAATTTTGACATACATAGTCAAGTGTTTAGTAGTGTACTGTGTAAGGTTATTGCAAATTCATTATAACAAAAGTATTATCACAAATCGTTGGTTGATTGTGGTAGATGAGAGGCAGCTGGAACCCAGACTCCCACACTCTGGACTCCACTCCTGCAATAAGAGACAGACAGAGAGAGGGAGGGAGGAGAGACAGACAGAGAGAGGGAGGGAGGAGAGACAGACAGAGAGAGGGAGAGACAGACAGAGAGAGGGAGGGAGGAGAGACAGACAGAGAGAGGGAGAGAGGAGAGACAGAGAAGCTACCTAGGAGCAGCAGACCTAACAGTAACACAAAAGGACACATCTATTACAGGACTCACATTTTGAACCTCTAAATACCAATGACTGCTAAAGTGCTAAAAGTTGGTCTGTCCTTTCAGCAGAAGAAGCTGAACCGAAAATGATTTTCTGGCATCGTTATAATCAGAACACATTTGAGAACTTTGGATGTGGTCAATGCAATCTGTTTTCCACAACAAGATGAATGGCACCAAATACACTGCTCTATATGTCGTGTGGAGTGAGGAATTGTGGACCCAAACGCGGAGTGAGAGGCAGGCAGGAAGGCAGGAGATGGTTTGTTAGGTCTGATTTATTAGTCCAAACTCAAAAATGAACAAAGGGAGTCCCGGATGAGGCAGCAGGCAAAAACGATTCCCAAAACAAGAAAAGGCATCCAAAAACAAACCAAGGGAGTCAAAAACCAGGAAAATATAGGAGGGGAAGAAACGGACCAGAACTGACACGGAGAACACACAAACTCACACAAACTGACGGCACCAGGACACAAAATGATCTGACAAAAGACAAGGGGAAGACAAAGACTAAATACACAGGGTAACGAGGAAACAAGAGGCAGGTGACACAAGGGCTGGGAAACAGGTGGAAAACATCAGGTAATCACACAGGCGGGAAAACACAAAGTAAAGCTAGACAAGACAAGACAGAACAGATTATCAAAGTAAAACAGGAAACAAGCAAAATACAGAACAGACACAGACTACAAAAATAAAATACACACCAACCCATAACACTATACACCAGGTCTTCCGTTTGGCTCTGGTCATTCAGTTTTCAGTGTGGATACCTTTGTAAAGACAAACATGTAGTTAAGGCATGGTAGATCACAATGAATTATATTAATATTTGAGCTTGTACATAAATGTATGCTTCAGTTGAGGACATGCAGTATTAACTAAACCTACTCCTACATGTCAGATGTATCTTAGACAATGTGTATTGTACGCAACACTTTTTTAGTGATATGTACATTTTAGTAATAAACACAATTTGTAAATATAGATTGTAACATGTATGTGACTCATCTTAAAACAGATTAATGTGCTGACAGAAGGTCTTCAAATAGATTAGCAGACACAACTACAGTAAGTGGAAGAAAGACATCAGTTTAACAGCATAAGCAACAGTGGTTAATAACTCCTGCAACAGCATGCTTGTTAGGTACATTAACAGTCTGAAAGAATGTATTTAGAATTTTTTGAGAAAAGAATATTGAACCTGGTGCTTTATACAATACATTTGGCTGCAGAACTGAAGATTTTTCAAGATAGAACACTTATGTAACTTTACAATAATATATATATATATATATATATATATGGTGACGGTGATGCTGTGTGGGTGTCTGTGCCTGTCCTTCGGGTGCCTCCGGGTAACGTTGCCCAACTCTCGGGCGGGGTACATAAATTTCAGTATATTCAAGTAAAAGCATCTCCGCTTGTCCCGTGCGAATGCGCCACACGAAACTCAGATGTGAGGGGGTTCTTTCTAAATCACACGCGGTCCCAAAATGATTCTAATCCCGTGCGAATGGTGTTTATAAGAATTTGCACTATAACGTTAGCTATATCAGGCTTTGAGTTTAAGCTAACATTACCATTATATGCGCATTGATTAGCAATAACACCACATATGGTTAAAAACAGATCACCGGCGAGACTGTTGTACGACTGTAATGTTAAATATATATTTTAATCCGTTTATACGGTCTGGTCTGCATAATGTTATTAGTTAGCCCGCTAGCTTGGTTAGCAAGATGCAATCTAGCTAGCTAACGGATATTAATTGGGATGCTAACGTTGGCTAATGAAAAACAGTATTAAAACAAAATGTAACGTTACTTACCGAAAAAACTGAACTGCCGACTCCTTTGAGTGTCTTGTCGTACAACCGAACGTTGAACAAGACGTTATTAGGCGACCAAGTGTCACAGTCACGAAGACGTAAGCTGGTCAACCCCCAAAATAAAGTTTACGTGCCATGGATAAGCTTTGCTAAACCTGTCATGATTGACAGGCCGCGGACTGTCAATCACATCATAGCCACGTCCTAAAACACCCCCCACTTTATCGCCGATTTTAAAATCAACGAGACCATAATTCAAAAAACGAATATCATGTTGTATGTTGTATCATGTGTTGCAGAAGACTGAAAACTAGCGATTGAGAATATAAACTCTTAATTGAAATGTTTACTGAGGTAATAAATCAAGTGAGAAGTGGGTCATTTCGCCATAGACTTCTACAGAAACCGACCTCCTTTTTGCAACCGCACGTGTCGCCTCCTGCTGGAATTCAGATAGAATGCAGGTTTAAGGCACTTCCGCATTTGCCGCATTTTGCTGAACCGGATGCGCTGTCCACTAATATATACAGTCTATGGTAATTAGCCACAAAAGGCTAGCGGACTAGCTACTGCATATTGCCTGTGAAAAGGCTAATGATTCTATCAATTGGTTATGGAAAGTAATGTTGCTTTTCAACACTACTGCTATTGTTTTTTTGTTGAATGATTGTACAAATTGTGAGTTTAATTGTTTAACTGGAGTTTATGGTGAAATAGCTAACTTAAAGAGGCACATTTTTAGTGCAGTCTTTCTACTGTTACGGGTGAAGGGAGGGATAAATAAGCACGCATGTCTTAACGCCTCTAAATTACAACACTGTAGCTTAAGTTATGGGAAAATAATACAATTTGAGAGATGTTTACATGCAATTTATGCAATTATATTTAGGATAGTCTTGATGTTACTAAGGTTGCATACAACTTGATTTACAAAAGTACTGTTTGTATAAAGGTTGCCTATTAATATAAATGTGCTTTTGATACCTGAAAGGGATTTATATACTTTTGATACTTAAGAGTTGAAATTTAAGAAAGGTTGTACAACTTGAATAGAGGTTCAGATATTTCGATATGGGTTAACTGAAATATGACCTCATTTTATTTTCATTGTAGCCTTAGCAATTGATTTTATTACTGAATAGTAATTGAGAGAAATTATTTGGCCTTATCTACAGGTGGAGGAGGTAGAGATTTAGGAAACAATACGCAGGGGAGGTCCGGTCCACAGAGGGATATTGAATCAAATCGACTCTTCAGATTCCAGAGACTTCCAGGGTTTAGAGATTCCCAGTTCAGTGGGCTGGGTGGCGAGCTACAGGATCGAGGAGACTGTGAACTTAAACGGATTTCCCTTGATTCATTCTTCATGGTGGAAGGACAAACGGAAACCAAACTCATATGGCCCCCAACGTTGAACATCTCTGAACTCTTGTCATCAAAGAACAATTGAGCTCATAGAACTGAAAAGGGTTTCTTTTATGTGTGCACTTAATTATTTCAGTTGTTATTTTTCATACCTGTGTTTATCTCTATGTATGCCATATTTCTGTGTATATTAATACACTTCTCAAACTTTATCCTGGTTTTCTAGTCTCTTTATTGACGTTCAATTCTCTGGCTTAACAATCTAGTTTTCTTCTGGTTCTTGTCCAAATTCACACTGATATCACCTACATAACACTACTGTCAACAAAGAGTTTTACATCACAGTATAATGTGTTAGGAAGGTAATTTGGTGTGCGATGGCACTTCTTAAGACATGTCTTATCCTTCATGATATCATAATGACAAATCAGAATGGTACCACTTTACTTGAGTTCAAAGAATGTATTTTTTACACTGTCATAATGTGGTAATGACAGCAAGTCTTATCCATGATATCTTAATGACAAATACAATTGGTACCACTTTACTTGAGGTCAAAATATTTATTAGTTACACTGTCATAATGTTGTCATGACAGCAAATCTTATCCATGATATCTTAATGACAAACACAATTGGTACCACTTTATTTGAGGTCAACATATTTATTGTCATAATGTTGTCATGACAGCCAGTTTTGTGAAATATCCTGTCACACATCTATCTGAACAAGTGCTAGAATTGGTCTGTAACCTTGCACATCTAATTATAATAATCATTAGGTCAACATGTCATGAATACAAAAAGAGGTGGAATTTCTGTTTATGTCAAGTTGTCATGACAAAGACATCCCAAACAAATTTAATGTCAACTTGTCATGACCAAGACAACTTCTGGTAATGTCACTTTGATTAATGTCAAGTTGTCATAATCAAGACAACCCAAACAATGTCAACTTGTTATGACAAAAACCGAATGACACTTAATGACAGAAGTCATAAACTTATGACTTGTTTATAAGGTTTATGACACATTCATGACAGTGTCATGTCATAGTTATGACAGTGCCATGTCACGGTTATGTCGGTACTGTCAAATAAAGTGTTACCCTGTGATCACCAAATATGCTTCCCGTTGAAATACATTAGTTTAAAAAAACGTGCCGACCCTCACGGAAAAAAACTGATAAACGTGTCCGTGTACACGAATCAATAGATTAAAATATGTGACTATTTTACAAACTGCTGTGAGACTGTTGAAGTTAATTGCCCTTTCAATTGCCTTTTAAATAGCAGTATTCTAAATTCAATTATGAATTAAATTATTAATTCCTGTTATTTCAACTTACAAACCCTGAAACATTAAGTTGAACTTACCCAGCAGCAGCTGCAGAGATGAGTCCTCCATTTGAAATGTTGGTCATATGAGATCAGCACATTAACGTCTAACCAGACACACCGAGTAAAGCCCTCCTCCTTCCTCTACTTGTGTCACTGTTGACGTTTTCAGGAAATGTTTTTTTTTTTTATTGTGTATTCTCACGTCAGAAAATATTAGGTAAAAGAAAACTTATGGCCATTGAAACAGCACACCTCAAACTGAACAAAATAATAAAAAGATATACTGTAAGAATCTCAGTATCATCTAGCTCAGGGGTCCTCAACGTTTTTTAGGCCAAGGACCCCTAACCTGAAAGAGACACGAGTAGGGACCCCCGACTACATATATTGTATTGAGTTTTATATTAAACTAGGCCTACCATAACTTTTGGTATGGTGCCCTGCAATACTAAGCTACTATTTACATATTCATATATCATCATGTTTTAATGTCAAACATACATGTGGAAGGCACAGTGAATCCATTAGCTGAACTGTATCTGTGGATGGCTACCATAGTGAGGGCTACCATAGTGGCTATAGTTATCGTATATCAGCTGTGTTTTTTAACAAATACGCCTGTTTATCTTTTCCAATAATATGTTGGATTCATGTTTAATTTTGGGGGAAGGAACTTTCAAAAAGGTATTAAACAATAATTTGGTGGCTCCCCTGCAATGACTCTGAGGACCCCCTAGGATTTGCAGACCCCCTGTTGGAGATCACTGATCTATCTTATTGGGTGAGGAGTGGGACCCAGCTGGACAGCTACAGGATATATACAGATAAATACATCCACACCTTAGAGAGTCTACTGAACCTGCATGTTTTTGGACTTGAGTGTCATTTGTAGTAAATTATGACACTCATAATGTAGGGTGACCAGACGTCCCGGTTTGACCGGGACAGTCCCGATTTTGAATTGCGTGGTCCGAGTCCCGACAAAAGCCTGTTGGGACACTAAAATGTCCCAGTTTACACCAGAAGCGGCGTGAGTCGATTTTGCCGGGGCTTCAGCCCCGAATGTTTTGAGTGTAGCCCCGAATGTAACTTTGTCCAGTTTATTCTTCCGAGGCGAATAGAACGGGCAGCTACGTGCGGGGTCCGACCATGCTGTATTCGTTGCTATCACCTAGCAACCGTCTCTACGTGAGGAAAGCTATGAAAGCCGGGTGACGTTTTTGAGGAATCCTAGCCAAATCAGTCTAATACATTGATGCCATCAACACAAAGTTTAGGAGCGCAATATTAATGATTTGAAGTTCCTATGACGTGACGTTTCCAGTCTACGGGTCAGACTCAAACACACGGAGCTCTGAAGCAGACCTGTGCGTCACTTAATGTCAACTCTCTGTAAAATGCTGGGCAGCTTCAGGGGTATGGATGCGCTCATCTGTGGACATGCTGCAGCAGATGTGTTGCGTTTGAGCTCTGTGTATTTCTGCAGCAGTAGTTCGGGTTCAAGTTTCCACCTCCAATGTATAGCAGCGTACAGCCACTTCCCTAGCTAAACTATTTGTCTCATTCAGACACCCAAACGGGGCTCTGTGTCTGTCAGGTCTGAGATCTACCATATCAACAGAGCAATCACGTAATGCACAGCAGACTATGGTGCAGATAGCCTATAGATTATTTTCTGAAATATAGTGACTTTATTCTTGTAATAGCCTATATATATCCTATATATACCTATAACTTTATTTTTCTCAAAATATCACGACTCCTCCAAATCTCAGAGAACTCAGATATACTGTATTTTGAATGTGCACAAAGTTTTGGACATTGCTCAAACACATCTGAAATATTACAGTCCAGAGGTTTATTAATACATTAACAACAAAAGACGCAAAACAGGAGGGAGGAGTAAATGATGCTAGGCTACATGTGTGCTGACGTGGATATAATTAGAAAAGCAGATCTACAGGAGAATAAATAGTTGAACGCAATACAGAATGCCTGAGAGCCTTACTGCAATATATTCCATTATGTTTTTATGTTTGAATTGTAATCTATGTTTCTCTTCACATAAAGATATTTGTAGCATACATTGATTCAGAAAAAGGTAAAAATAGGTGCATACAAATTCACCAGAATGCAGGAAATTAAGTGTTTAATGCTCAAAATTTTCAATAAATAATTTTAGTTATTTTGGTGTTATTGGAATAAATAACACTTCAAAAAATCTCAACATAAATCTCACACTAAACTGAAAAAGGCTGTTGCTGCAATTTTGTTAATTTTACAGGAAAAAAACACTGTTATTATTAGATGAGGAGCCTACAATCAAAATAATGAAGTTAGTGTCTGTGTCTATGTCTGACCTGGGCTCGCACATGTTCACGTTAAAAAGCGTGTGCGCGTGCACAAGCACTACGGTCACGCGCAAAGTGTCCCAGTTTTAGCTCCCGGAAATCTGGTCACCCTATCGTAATGCAAAATTAGCATTATGGAGATGTTACTGTAAATGCACAAGCGTCTCTATTTCAAACATCACTGCAGATTGACTGCTTAGATTGACAATACTGTCGTGGTTAGCTTACCGAAACTACTGCCGATTGCCGAAGTTGCTGGCTGGTTACGCAACGTTAGCTAATTCCGCTAGCATACAGGCTAACTATAGCCAGTTAGCTTTGTATGTAGCTAACAAAAACCCACCCATCTCGTAGGAGCGAAGCTTAACATTTCATTCAATAAAATGATGGTACAAAAGGAGCACTAACGCAACATGTCTTACGTTGACAACGTGGACGCAGATATAGGAAACTCAGAAGGCAGTCGTAATATTTACCTAGCTAGCAGTCTATGCTAACGCTGTTGTGCTATCGTTAGCAAACGTCGGCGTAGCTAGCTGTCTAAACTTGTGAAAAGCCGAACAGTATCCCCGTCCAAGCTGTGTTTCACTTTCCCTCTAATATTATTATACACATAATAAAGACACATGGACTCGGTCGAGACCAAAAACCATATTTTGCAACACCAGTGGCACAGACCGAGCCCATAGACAGTGAACAGAGACGGGGCTTTCGTCTGTTGTCTCCCCAACTTGACGTAATGCAATGCATTGTGGGGGAAAAGAGAATCATTGCAAACCGCTGTAAAACAGTACTACTTTTTCGTATTTTATTCCATTTTGTGATATCCATTGTATTTGATGTTGTTGGGTAACAGTTTAAATGTTTATTACCAACAAGCAAATTGCACAAATTCATTAGAAAATAAACCCTGCAACATGGGCTTTAACCAAAACAACATAAAACGATGTCATAGTGGGCCTAATTATCAAACTTGGTTTCGATTAATGATGGCTGTCATGAGAGCAATTTATTTTAGTCATTAATCTTTTTCCTTGACCTCAGGTAAAATGAGACTGTTTGGACTTTCATAAAGATGTTATAAATGTTTTAAGACTTGTTTGACCACATTGAATACAGTACCGATGTGATTTACGAGTTTTGGACCGATACCATTAGCTTTAGGCTACTTGTTGCTAATGTACCCACTAAATGCTGCTAACTGTAGTCAGCTGCTGTTAGCCAGTTAGCTTGGTTAGCTGTACAGCTGACTCAGCCCCAGGCTGCAAGGAGCCAAACCCAGAAAGAAAACCATCTCTGTGGTGTATTCCCTGTCATAAAACTGGCCTCCCTGTCAGTCTCAGAGGCAGTTTACTTAGAGGTCCATTAACGTTAACCAGTTGTTTTTTTCTAGGATGGCGATGGCATATCCCACCTTACTCTGCTTCTGATTAGCTAACTCTTGGAATTCTTGGTATTTCCACCATTTGGCCCCTCAAATTTGCTTTAAAGCCGGGCGCACATCCTGGGAGCCTCGGATGGATAAACAAACACAAGAGTCTCATCCTGAGACGTGAGGCCTGTATACGAAGCAAGGTCAACATGCCACTTTAAGTTCTTCTCGCAAACCAGAGCTACCAGAGCCGCATATTTTACATAAGAAGAGCAAACTATAATTCTACATAAATATGAAGAACACAGACACGGTTTTACAGGCAAAAATACAGGAAGGAAAGCTGGCCAAAAAAGCCGACGCTGTTATGTGTAAATCAAAACGCTTATCAATATCACTTCCCAATCAGTCAGGCACAGACCATAATTGACCATAATCACACTTTTGCTTCCCATAAACTATCGTTGCTTAAGCCTATTATATTATCAGTTGTAACCCTGGCAGTGGGAAGCGATCGTGACAAAAAATATAAAAATATAAAAACATAATTCCAACCGATGTGTGCATTGGCAAAAAAACGGCTCAAGAAGCCGACAAATAGAATATATGTAATGCCTTCCGCTGAAAATCTACATCTTTCATAAAAATGCCCGTCAGTGAATGTTAACGGGGTTGTCTGTCTCTATATGTTATAACTTTTCTGAGTGCACCTCTCTCTCTCTCTCTCTCTCTCTCTCTCTCTCTTTGCACATCGAGCTACTGCGGATCTTCAAAGAACTATGTGACGCAGTTATCAATTGAGTATTGATTGGTCAGTAGGCGGTGCTTTTACACCGGTTGAAGTCTAATCTCCAACATAACCTGCTCCCGACCAGGTTAAGTGTTCAGCATAAGTTACCACGGTGATTTAACCCGGTAACAAGTGATCCACCGTCGTGATACACAAAACCCTGGGTTGAACCTGAAGTTACCTTGGCAACGCCAAATCTTGCTTCGTAGTACAGGCCTCAGGAGTCCGCTGTTTGTGTACTGTATAAAACCAAAGGTCAACATTAACTTATTGTAAGTTTAGTTACGTACGTAACCTACTTCACTAACGTCACGTTGGAAACTATCACAAATGTAGGCCTACTTAATTAAACCCAAATCACAATCTTTTCCTAAACCTAACCAAGCAGTTTTGTCGCCCAAACCTAATGTTACCCTGCATGTTGAAAAAGACGGCAAAAGGGTTTTAATTGAGTGGTCTATGAGCTGGATGAAAGAGGTCAAAGTTGTCTAGGTGAAAGAAGGTGAGCATGCTGATATGTCTTTAATGTGCTGAAAAAAGAGGGTTTATTGAACATAAGACCAAGATTCTGGGGTCTGGGGTCTATGTCCAGCAGTGACGTTTATTCACAGCAGACAGGCAGACATCTAATTAAACAGATTGGTCCTAGACAGCTGGTTGAAAGAGCCTGGAGGTGAACAGTTAGATTCACTCTGAGTCCAGCAGAGGGCAGCGTGGACCAGGGAGACCTTCAGATCTGTTCATAGGGTGGAGGAGGTGGAGCTAACAGTAGTCTTTATTATCAGACCCTTTGCAGTGAGCACAGTGGGTCAACACTCTGTAACTGAGTATTTCACAATCTGCTCAGTTACTGGGAATTTCACACACAACCATTTCTAGGGTTTACAAAGAACGGTCTGAAAAAGGAAAAACATCCAGTATGCTGCAGTCCTGTGGTCGAAAATGCTTCGTTGATGCTAGAGGTCAGAGGAGAATGGGTCGACTGTTTACCGGTGATAGAAGATCAACTTTGACTCAAATAACCACTCGTTACAACCGAGGTATGCAGCCAAGCATTTGTGAAGCCACAACACGAACAACCTTGAGGCGGATGGGCTACACCAGCAGAAGACCCCACCGGGTACCACTCATCTCCACTAAATATAGGAAAATGAGGCTACAATTTGCACAAGCTCACCAAAATTGGACAGTTGAAGACTGTAAAAATGTTGCCTGGTCTGATGAGTCTCGATTTCTGTTGAGACATTCAGATGGTAGAGTCAGAATTTGGCGTAAACAGAATGAGAACATGGATCCGTCATGCCTTGTTACCACTGGGCAGGCTGCTGGTGGTGGTGTAATGGTGTGGGGGATGTTTTCTTGGCACACTTTAGGCCCCTTAGTACCAATTGGGCACCGTTTAAATGCCACAGCCTACCTGAGCATTGTTTCTGACCATGTCCATCCCTTCATGACCACCATGTACCCATCCTCTGATGGTTCTGAAGGCGAGAGGGGGTCAAACACGGTCTTAGTAGGGTGTTCCTAATAATCCTTTAGGTGAGTGTATGTGTGGCTGTTTAACTGTATTGTGTTACAGTGACAGGTGTTTCTATTTATCAACCCCGTTTAAACCAATGAGGTAAATTACATGTAATAATATGCATCATTTTTAATAAACTGAATTGCATATGTGTATAACAAAGTGTTTTTTTTTCTAATAAGTATCTTATGTCAACATTAAGTTGACCTTCTGTTGCTGCTCTTGCCAAATGTATTCCAGGCTTCAAAGTGCCATGTCAGTCCTGAAGTACTTCAGCTTTCAATTCTCCTTCAGATTCAGCTCTTCCTGTAACCCACGCTGTAAGACCCGCCCTCTCAATGAGAGAGCTCTCATGCAAATGCAAACCAGACTGCCTACCAACCCCTCCCTAGTGCAGTGTCAGGGAAATTCTCGACGCATCATAACTTGCCAGAGAAAAATACAATAGCAGATCAGAGCCACCAACGGCTCCCTATTGTCCTAGTGTCAAGGAAATTCTCTAAATATATTACTATATTGTACTGACGGACAGAGAGAACAGTGTCGGGATACAAAGACGACTGCAGATCACCACTCTGTCAGACCTCATGGCTCCATTTCTGCTCCTGTTGTTCCTTCTGTCTGAAGCAGCTTCTCAATCTGGTAAATATCAGCTCTTATTGTAAAAAGACTAATGTAGACTTTAAATGTTTTTGAATAAACAATGATGTCATCATGTTGAAAGGAAATGTGAATGTGTTTAAAACAGATAGAAGTATTATCATTATGATTATCTGTTTAATTTACAGTCAAGATCAGTTTTTTGTAAGTAAATGTTTGACTCAAAATAATTGTCAAATTTAGGCTTGTGTGTATTTGTATTTAAGTATGAATATTGAACATTTAATTGTATTTCTTTACACAGTATTGGGTTTGTGATTCACAAGTGTTATGTTCAACTTTGTCAGTAACTTAAAATATATAAGAGAGTGATCGTGCTGTTTCAGACTGTTTGACATACTCCGCAGTTTTTTACAAAGGCTTGTTGCCTAAATATGGAGGGAGAGAGTGAGTGACTGTAAACTGTAGGGAGGAGGAGGCTAGCGAGAGAGGAAGGGAGGGACCTAGACTGTAGGGAGGAGGAGGCTAGAGAGAGAGGAAGGGAGGGACCTAGACTGTAGGGAGGAGGAGGCTAGAGAGAGAGGAATGGAGGGACCTAGACTGTAGGGAGGAGGAGGCTAGAGAGAGAGGAATGGAGGGACCTAGACTGTAGGGAGGAGGAGGCTAGAGAGAGAGGAAGGGAGGGACCTAGACTGTAGGGAGGAGGAGGCTAGAGAAAGAGAGAGGAAGGGAGGGACCTAGACTGTAGGGAGGAGGAGGGGAGAGAGAGAGAGGAAGAGAGTGACCATAGTCTGTAGGGAGGAGGAGAGAGAGAGAGAGAGAGAGAGGAAGGGAGGGACCTAGGCTGTAGAGAGGAGGAGGGGAGCAGGAGGATAAAAGCCAGGGAGGGAGGGTGTGACATGTATTGGTCTGTGCAGTGTTGTGATTGGCTGAATTAATATAACCTCACCAGGTGTGTGTGCAGCGCTTTGTTTTTTCTTTAATCTTTATTGCAAATGAAGTACAATGACACATTCCAAAATACATACATAGCCTACCAGGGGTTAGGAGGTACATAAAATATAAAAGAGTAAAAAAACAAAAACTACAACGAAAAATACATTAAATAATGTAGCAGTTCATGCAATTAAGAAATTTACAAATAGGCCTATCAAGAGTCTACCGTTACGGTTTGTAGAGTGCTGAATAGTCTGTACGTATTGTAGCATTTCATTCATAAAGATTTTGAATACAGGTTTTTTTCTGTTACAGAATTCAATTTTGTGAATGTCATATTTTGCCAAGATAACAAAAAGATTGATGATGTAATACTGTTTTTGTTCTAGAATGCAGACATAAAAACCAAACAGCACGTCTTTGTACAGCACAGAAAAGTTGACAGAAATGTTACCTCCCAAATCGTGACGTATGTCCTCATTCTCAATAGTCTCAATTTACCAGACCTTCCTCCAGGAAGTGGAACATCGTGGATATAGACTACTGCAGATATATTGGGCAAAGTCTTTCCAAAAAGTGACAGTATAAGCTCCAAATATAACTGTATAGCTGTTTCACAATCAACTCCACAGAAAGAGCAGTCAATGTCTTCTCTCCCCACCTTCACCTTTCATTCAGTTGTGGATCAAACGTAACTGTAAAAAGACCGCTAAATGCTAAAGGGGGCAGAATTTCAGCACAACACCGCAGCCAGCCAGACTTGGACTCCTGGGGCGATATGGTCTGTTTCCCCAACGGAACATAACACTTTCTGTTACTGCCGTTAGCATCGTTATCGCCCGGTGCTGGAGTTGGTGCTGGCTGGGTTCAGATTGCTGTAAGTTAATAATAATAGTGGCTGGCTACAGGCTAACTGTGGATGTGTCATGTTCCCGGAGCTGTTGTCCGCTCATGAATGTGTTGAACCATGTTGTAACCTTAAAACGTTAACATTCCCCACCGAGCATTAGCATGAGCTAACGCTAACGTTACTTGTCAACATAGCACGTTAAGCTAGATCAGTCGATATTGAAATGTATCAATAAATAAGATCTCTGCTGTATTACTGTGTGTCAGTGGCATGTAATCAATGACAAAATTATGCTGCATGGCAGAAAGCAAGATGTATCACAGTTACTGAGTAGTATTCTTGCTGTGACATTGTATGATTTACGATTACCCTCAAACGTCTCATCTGTGATGAAAGTTAGGGGAACCAGAGGTTTTTTTTAATTTATTTATTGACATTTGCAGTTACACACAGCACATACAAGCACACATACACACAACTACAAAATAAATACATAAACAAATCATATCCCAGGAATTCTGCAAAGTCCAGCAAGGCTAATCAACAAGCAGTCCAATTCATAGCATCAGTTACAGTTAGAGGAGTTCCAATATCATTCAGTCACGTGATGTCACAAGTGTTGAATATATATATATATATATATATATATATATATATATATATATATAGATATATATGCACAGTCTTCAGAGCTTTACAGTTCTTTGAGTATCTTATGGAGTCAGATATTCATTGACCCCCTGCGTCATAGTTGTTGGAAGAGCTTCTTTCTCTAAGCTCTCTGCAAAAACTTTTACCAGAAAGGGAGTTAGTAATTCATCAAACATTTTGTATAAATCAGCAGTTATACCATCACAACCTGGGCTCTTGTTGTTTTTGAGATTTTTAATCGCCTTCAACACCTCCTCTTGGGCAATGCTATAGTCTCTGTCTTCTGGGGATATAGTTCTACAATGGCTGATAAATGATTTAGTTGTTACCTCGCAGTAATTTGATGTGTATAGATCATCATAGAAATTATAGCAGTGGACGGCTAACTCTCTTGGATCTTCAATAATTTTTCCCTCCACTTTAATTTGATCTACAGTAGCCAATACATGTTTACTCTTTTCAAGTCTAAAGAAGTAAGCTGAGTTTTGTTCACCCTCTTCCATCCATCGTTTTCTTGACCTTATTCAATTCAATTCAATTCAATTCAATTCAATTTTATTCATAGTATCAAATCATAACAAGAGTTATCTCGAGACACTTTACAGATAGAGTAGGTCTAGACCAAACTCTGTAGTTTACGAAGCCCCAACAATTACAGTGGTTGCCTCAAGAGCAAGCATTAGCAGTAGCTATTGCGACAGTGGCGAGGAAAAACTCCCTTTTTTGTTAGGAAGAAACCTCGGACAGACCCAGACTCTTGGTAGGTGGTGTCTGACGGCACCAGTTGGGGGAGTGGTGAATGGTGGCAATAATAGTCATAATAAAGATAGTGAAGCAGTGATCACAATGGTAGTCATAGTAGTTCATGTCATAGTAGGGCACAGCAGGGCGTTACGGGGTGTGGTGTGGCACAGCAGCCTGGGTGGACGCGGTTGGACGCGGCAGGACGCAGTCGGACACTGCGGGGAATCGCAGAGCGTAGCAGGGTGTAGTAAGTCCATAGCGTCAGCTGCACCCAGGACCCCGGTGTAGGTGCCACCCAATTCCAAGGCGATGTTCTGGGTGAAGAAGAAGCAAAGGGACTCCGGGGAGAAAACTCCCCAGAGCTAGGTTAGTAACAGGCATTTCTGGGACTAAGATGCACACAAAAGGAGACAAGTGAAAAGAGAGAAGAGGGAGCAGCTCATTGTGTCCTTGGAAGGAGCTTCCCACAGCAGTCTAGAGTTGTAATAGCATAACTAAGAGAGGCAGGCTAAAGAGAGGTGCCCTGGACCGGGCTCGTACTCTCCCCTGCCGGAACGGGCTTGTACTTCCTGCCTCCCTCTACTCTACTCTACTATGCTGCAACTCCTCACTCCCTAACTATAAGCTTTATCAAAGATGATGGTTTTCAGTTTATTCTTAAATGTGGCGACGGTGTCAGTCGCCCGAACCCAAGTTGGGAGCTGGTTTCACAGGAGAGGAGCCTGGTAGCTGAAGGCTCTGGCTCCCATTCTACTTTTAGAGACTCTAGGAACCACAAGTAGCTCTGAGTTCTGGGAGCGCAGTGCTCTAGTGGGACAATAAGGTACTAAGAATTCTTCTATGTATGATGTTGCTTGACCATTTAGTGCTTTGTAGGTCAGGAGAAGGATTTTAAATTCAATCCTGGATTTTACAGGAAGCCAATGCAGAGAAGCTAATACAGGAGAAATATGATCTCTTTTGTTAGCTCTTGTCAGAACACGTGCTGCAGCATTCTGGATCAGCTGGAGAGTCTTGAGGGACTTATTTGAGCAGCCTGATAGTAAAGAATTACAGTAGTCCAGCCGGGAAGTAACGAATGCATGGACTAGTTTTTCAGCATCGTTTTGCGATTCTTCCTGATTTTGGCAATGTTACGAAGATGGAAGAAGGCTGTTCTTGAGGTTTGTTTTAAGTGGGCGTTAAAGGATAGATCCTGGTCAAAAATGACTCCTAGATTTCTGACAGTAGTGCTGGAGGCCAGGGCAATACCATCTAGGGTAGCTATATCTTTAGATAATGAAGTTCGGTGGTGCTTGGGTCCCAGCACAATAACTTCCGTTTTGTTTGAGTTTAACATCAGAAAATTGTGGGTCATCCAGGATTTTATATCTTTAATGCACGCTTGAAGTTTAGCTAACTGACCGCTTTCATCTGGCTTAATTGACAGATATAATTGGGTGTCGTCTGCGTAACAGTGAAAGTTTATTGAGTGTTTCCTAATAATATTGCCTAGAGGAAGCATATATAAAGACAATAGAATTGGTCCAAGCACTGAGCCTTGAGGAACGCCATGGCTAACTTTAGCGTATTTGGATGGTTTATCGTTAATATTAACAAATTGGGATCGCTCAGAAAAATAGGACTTAAACCAGCTTAGTGCGATTCCTTTAACGCCAAGTAAATGTTTCAAGTCTCTGTAAGAGGATGGTATGGTCAATAGTGTCGAATGCAGCACTGAGATCTAATAAGACAAGTAAGTCCTTTGTCTGCTGCAGTTAGAAGGTCGTTAGTGATTTTCACCAGTGCCGTCTCTGTGCTATGATGCTTTCTAAATCCTGACTGAAAGTCTTCAAATAGACTATTTCTATGCAGAAAGTCACACAATTGATTAGCGACTACCTTCTCAAGGATTTTGGAGAGAAAGGGGAGGTTAGATAGAGGTCTATAGTTGGCTAAGACCTCAGGGTCTAGGGTGGGTTTTTTCAGAATAGGTTTTATCACAGCTACTTTAAAAGACTGCGGTACGTGACCCGTTAATAAGGACATATTGATCGTATCTGGTAATGTGGTGTTGACCATGGGTAGTGCTTCTTTAAGTAGCCTCGTTGGAATGGGGTCTAAGAGACAGGTAGTTGGCTTAGCTGAAGAGACCCTTAACATTAATTGTTGGAGGTCTAAAGGATAAAAGCCGTCTAAATATGTATCATGTCTTATCGTTCTCTCTAGCCCTCCTGCGCCCAATGGTGAGTCGTTAGAAGCTGTGGGTAGAAGGTGATGAATTTTTTCTCTAATTGTTATAATTTTATCATTAAAAAAGGTCATGAAGTCATCACTGCTCAGAGCTATAGGAATAGATGGCTCAACAGAGCTATGACTCTGTCAGCCTGGCTACAGTGCTGAAAATAAACTTTGGGTTGTTCTTATTTTCTTCTATTAGTATTGAGTAATAGTCTGATCTGGCATTTCTGATGGCCCTTCTATACATTTTTAGACTATCTTGCCAATCTACACGAGATTCTTCCAGTTTGGTGGAACGCCATTTACTTTCAAGTTTTCGTGAGATTTGTTTTAATTTGCGAGTTTGGGAGTTATACCAAGGTGCTAGTTTCCTTTCCTTCATCATCTTCTTTTTGAGAGGAGCAACCGAGTCTAAAGTAGTCCGTAGGCAGGCCGTAGCAGCGTCTACAAAGTTATCAAGTTGGGAGGGACTAAAGTTAACATAACGGTCCTCTGTTATATTAAGGCATGACATTGAGTTAAGTGCTGTTGGAATATCTTCCTTAAATTTAGCTATAGCACTGTCAGATAAGCATCTAGTGTAGAAACTTTTATTTAATTTCGTATAGTCTGGTAGTAGGAATTCGAAAGTTCTTAAAAAATGGTCTGATAATAAAGGATTCTGCGGAAATACTATTAAATCGTTAATTTTGATGCCATATTCTAGCACAAGGTCGAGGGTGTGGTTAAAACAGTGCGTGGCCTCATGCACACTCTGACTGAAACCAATAGAATCTAGCAGTGAATTGAAAGCAGTACTAAGGCTATTGCTGTCAACGTCCACATGGATATTAAAATCACCTACAATAAGTACTTTGTCTGATTGAAGGACTACGCATGATAAAAACTCTGAGAATTCAGATAAAAACTCAGAATATGGACCTGGTGCTCGGTAGACAACAACGAATATAATTGGCTGTACTGTTTTCCATGTTGGGTGTTGAAGATTAAGAACAAGGCTTTCAAACGAGTTATAGTTTAGTTTAGGTTTAGGATTAATTAACAGGCTCGAGTCAAATATGGCTGCAACTCCCCCTCCTCAGCCTGAGCCTCGTGGAATTTGGGTATTATTATGACTGGGAGGAGTGGCTTCATTTAAACTAACATATTCTTCATGGCCCAGCCAGGTTTCAGTGAGGCAGAATAAATCAATGTGGTTATCTGATATCAATTCATTTACCAATAATGCTTTCAATGACAGAGATCTAATATTTAATAGCCCACATTTGATTCTCCTATTCTGTTCTATCGTTGCAGTGGTTGTTTTAATTCCAATTAGGTTGTTTAGTATAGCACCTCTTTTGTTAGCGTTTGGTTTAAACGGTCTCAGTCGGGGGACAGACACGGTGGTTATGGGATTATGAATGGGTGATTGCTCTGAAGGGAGCACAGAGGGGCGTGTAGCGCTGTATCTCTGATTATTGACTTTGGGAGAGTGTGTCTGGTCAGTGTGCTTGTGGGAGTGTTTACGGGATGTAAACAGTCAATCAGAGATCTGGGTATGCAGGGCGTGGTGCAAATTTCCACGTAGCATCTGGCTTCCGCGTGTATTGGGATGAATCCCATCCCTGCTGAACAGGAAGCCACGTTCCCAAAACAGATTGAAGTTGTCAATAAAACCTATCTTGTGAATGCTGCATGTGAGCTGGAGCCAGGTGTTAAGGGAGAGTAGTCTACTAAAGAGGCATGATCCGCGACCTAGAGATGGAAGTGGGCCCGAAATAAAAACCGACTTCCCAGTGCTTTTTAAAGCCTCAATGAGAGCGGTAAAGTCTCGCCTTGTGCGCTCACACTCCTGAATCCGAGTGGACATGTCGATATGTCCACAATGGACCACGATGCGTTTGATAGAGGTCGGAAACGAGGGTATCAGGTCCATAACTTTAGCCAGGATGTCTGCAACTTTGGCTCCGGGAAAACAGTGTGTGACAGCATTATGAAACCGTAGGTCTCTAGTGATGGAGTCCCCAATAATTACTGTGGTTAGGGGGAAGAGCGGACGAGGAGTGGGGGGGTGTGGATAGCCGGTGACGGGAGCAAAACAGTCAGTGTTGGTTTCAGATGGGCAGGGAAAAGAAGAGGAAGAATGCTTACCGTTCGGTTGTGGGGATTGTTTTTGAGGAACGTTGTCATTTGGCCGATCCAGGCAGTGTAGGCCACCGGACCGTCTGACTACCGCATCCCTCAGAAGCTTTCGCCGCGCGGTAGCAATCGTCTTCCGTGACGACGGCTGGTCAGTCTGCTTTGAAGCGGGGCGAGCCCGGTGAGCCGCATTGGCCGCCACCGGCTCCGACTCCAACAAGGCATTGAAGCGGTTGGAGAGGCTGAGGGCAGGAGGCGATGGAGCCCTACCCGAGGCTCTCTTTCGGCCGCAAACCACCTCAGTCCAGGGTGGCTTGATAACCGGTGTCGAGCAGGACGATGGGTGTGGGCAGGCAGCTGGGTCCCATGGCGTGGTATCCTGGAAGGCCGCCGAGAGAGATGAGATCCGGAGCGACTGATTATGAGCCACGTCCAAGCAGGCGGTTAACAAAGCATCTTTGGTCTTTAAGTCCTCGGAAAGCCGACGAACATCTTCCCTGAGGTCAGCAATTTCTTTGTTTGTATTATTAAACAACGAGGAAATCCTGAGGGGGAGTGGGGACTCGCCAGGTGTAGAGGTTGCCATGAAGCTAGCGTTAGTTTAGCCGGTAGGCCTAGTCTTGATAAATTAGCGTGAGGCTAATACTTACTTACACGTAAAAATGTATCTTTGGTTTTTTTAAAAACACTTTATTAGTATAATAAAAACTAGGCAATAGAGCCGACTGTTAGGTAGGAGGTTGAAGGCAGCTGTCGGCTGCCTCGTCCCCGCCGACTGCTGTCGCTTGTGGATGACGTCAGTTGAAAGTCAGTTGCCTGACTTTTCTCCACAATAAAGTCTATAGACTCCCTTAGCTTTTGATTTATAAATGTCATCTAATTTATTTGGTAATTTCGTATAGTCACATCTTTCCTCATTAGATAGATACTCTTTTTGGGAAAGAAACGCTAGCTTCTCAATAACCTCTTCTTCAACTGCTCGTCTGTTTTTGGCCAAATCACCACCAAACCTCCTGAGAAACGTCCCCAACTCATATTTTAAGAAGCTCCCAAAACATACTCTCTGAGAGTCTGCTTTAATCCAAATGTTTTCAATTAATTCTTTGACTGTTGACCTGATCATGTTCAAGGAGGGAACTATTAAGTTTCCAAAATGAGGCTTTTGGGCCGGAGGACTGATCCGAGGACAGAGTTATTGAGTGGTAAATCTCTTTGTGATCGGTCAGTGGAGTGTTACTGATATTGACTGAAAAGTTGTTCCTCGTTAAACATCTTGAAACTAACCAGTAGTCAATTCTGGATTGTCTTGAGCAGTCCTTATTGGACCAGGTATACTGTCTGTCATTTGGAAACTGTTCCCTCCAAACATCAACCAGGTCAAATTTATCCATGAGACAATTTAACACAGAGTTAGGAGACCCTGACCTCCTGGCCATCTATTTAACGTGTTATTCATCGCTATATTAAAATGTCCTCCCACAACTAAAGAGGCGTAAGGGTATTTGTTCAACCAGTGTGATATTCTATCCTCTATGGTATCAAGAAGCATGTTATTCTCCACAGAGGAGTTGTATCCATATATGTTTATAATGACTATTGTATGATTATTTTTGGTAATTACCATTATGAGAAAATGCCCTGAAGAATCTAAGTCGGTATTTTGAATATTCCAGTTGGTCCGCGATGTCTGGTGAGACCTGGCTGAGTAGCTCCACCATCATTTTTTTTTTAATTTTCTCCTGCTTGTTCCTTGATCCCAGCGACACGTAGATTCCACCTCCTCTTGTAATTATCAAGTTCATGGCACCTTTTGGTTCAACGTTTCAACGTTGTCTGTTGCTTCTTTTATTTGTTTCCCCATATATTCCATAGCGTCAGTAACACTTTTTATGGAGCAAGTGTTATCTTTAACTGACGACTCCAACGACTGCAACCTCCTCAGTGACTCTTCTTGCATCTTTTCAACCTTTTCCATTACTGTTAGCAGAACAGAATTGGGCACAGACTGACCTTCATTGTCGTCAATTGTTTTACTTCTCTTGGCGGCTCGCGGCTTCGGCGCTTTTGGCAACGGTAGCGCCGAGTCCGAGGCCTCCTGCTCCGGCAAAGTTACCTCCATCTCGCCTTCCTCGACCTGCAGAGCCTTCTTCGCGTATGAGTGCATTATGTTGCTAACATCTTCCTCTTTGTCCTTTTTTTAAAGA
Organism: Sander lucioperca; assembly: GCF_008315115.2. Classification (NCBI taxonomy): domain Eukaryota; kingdom Metazoa; phylum Chordata; class Actinopteri; order Perciformes; family Percidae; genus Sander; species Sander lucioperca. The sequence goes on from NC_050189.1 coordinate 17,773,062, forward strand.
TATGTGGGTCAACCCACGGCTACTGGCCGAATAGAAAAAGTAACAGTCCGTTCCGTTTGTAAAGATAGCCGATAGGTTATCAGCGTTAGCCACTAACTTTAGCCAGTTTGAAAAAAGCCGAAAAAGTAAGGAAACACGTAGAAAAATATCTTCTTCAAGAAGTCTCTGAGTTGTCAAGTATTAGGATAGCATTTTAAAGCCCTCAATTCATGTTAACTGTTAAAAAAAACCGAGGTTTGCTATTTCATATTGCAGAGCGACAACAGAGTGATGTTACCACGACGCCATCTTGCCGTCCCCCCCGGAACCAGAGGGGTCAAAGGCATGGTCAAAGGTTTTATGACGCCACTGACAGGCGACTAGATGAAACGGACAGTGTTGTCACTACCCGATGTGAGTCGAGTCAGAGCAATAGGCTCGTTTGAGATGAACTGCGCCTCGCCTGTAAAGCGGACGAGAGCAGGCGGCAGCAGCCGGGGGCGGTGACAAAACTCGGCTCTCAAGTCAGACAGTTTCCAGCCGTTTCCAGCAGCCTTCAGGCTGAACAGGAAGTCACAGAAACACCGTGGTCCGATTCCGATTTAATAAAATGTTCTAAGACCCATATATCAGCTTGTACACAGTCTCCAGTTGTTTTTATTATGACAGAGTAGCTGTCAAAATTCTCTACATGTAATCTGTTGCTGATTTTAATTAACAACAGACTGTAGATGATCTGTAATCTGACCAGATTTAGTCTCCCTGACTTCTAAACATAACTATCAGTCACACAACATGTGTTCTGTACAGCATAAGCCTTTAAATCAGACAAATAGCAGTTAAAATCCCTCCGATTCAAAATCAATAAAAAGTTGATATAAAACGTCATCATGTTGAGTCGATTCTGAACCAATCAGCTGTTAGATCAGCTGAGAGGCCGGCGTTTCCCAGCATGCACTGTTTTTTTTTTATTAACAAAAAAGCACCAACATACAAAACTCTCGTTGGGGAAAATATATACATGCTTAGTATACAATACAAATGTTGTCAATGTACAAGAAAGAATTACCTGAGAAAAAGAAACAAAGAATAAAACAAAAAGGGGGAGCTGCTTAAAATACACAAGTCAAAAGCAAAAAGGCTAGAGAAAGTAAAATTAACATTTAGAGCGGCACATGAGGAGAGATTAATCAAAACAGTAGTTTCCTAGATATGTCACTACATATTTTCTTTGCAATCTTAGTAGATTTGATCTTTTTCAGTGAGGAAAAAAAAACAATTTAAAGTAATTTATTAACCAAAGGAAGGCTTAGAACATCTCCACATACTGCAATGAATATGATATTCACCCATTAGAATAATAAGTCTAATAAGTCTGATACTGATGAATCTATATTATCCATATAAAAGAGGATGTGTGGCAAGGTGAGAGAAGGGATATTATCCATCTTTAGTGACAGCCAATTATGTATCTCAGACCAGAAGCTGTTAGACACGGGGCAACAAAAAGAACATGTGTTCCAGAGTCTCATCAGTCACCTCAAAAAATACACAAGGGTCTACTTCAAATTTGAATCTTCTTCTAAGAAAGTCAGCAACCGGAAATGTCTTGTAGATTATTTTAAAGTGAGTCTCTTTGATTTTTGGGGAAATGGGCCATTTAATGAATGTGCTTTTTCTATGGACAATGCGTCCATGTTTGGAACCTGTACACACAACCCTCTGTTATAACCAAAACGTAATTTAGATTTCAAAGCAAGTCTAGTATATTTATTATTACATTTATCGTCAGATAAAGTACAATCATTAATGACTAAATTTGGTAAAGTTGGTAAGGGTCTTGTCCTTGCATATAATTTATGTGTTATGAATTAACTGTAATAATGGTACAGGTATTGCTTTACAGATCTTGTTGTATTCTCTATATGTACAGTTTAAATTATATTTGCCTAAAAAAGCTTTATGTTCCAAAAAGTTACCATTATCATCTATAATATTATTCACAAATACAATGCCCTTTTCATACCAATCATACCTGAACAATGGTTTCCTATTGATTATAATTACCCTAATGTTCCATAAGGTGGATCCATGTGGAGAAAAGTTATGGGTGAATATAATATTCCAATATTGGAGAACTTGTTTGTGGAAGTTTGATAACTTGACAGGAATTTTGGTCACCTCAAAATCACATTGCAGAAGAAAATCAAGTCCTCCTACTTTCTTAAATAGATGTCTAGGTATGTGAAACCACATAGAATCTGGTTGTGATAGCTATGTTTTCAACCAGTTGATCTTAAAGGTCCCAAACATTGATTCAAAGTCCAATGCTTTAATACCACCCATATCATACTCTTTAACCAGCTGTGATTTCTTAATGTAATGGGTTCTGTTTTTCCACAGGAATTGGAAGACAATTGAATTGGCTTTCTTAACATTACCGGAAGAAACATACAGGGAGTGACATGGATAAATTACTTTGGAAACACCTTCTGTTTTAGACAGAGTGACTCTACCAAAGATAGTGAGATCTCTGATAAGCCAGCGACTCAAAGATTTCTTCATATCTATTAAATGGTTAGAAAAATTAACATCTTCCCTTCTAATAGCATTTTTAGATAAAACTATTCCTAGATATTTCACTTCAGCTTTAACCTCGATTGAAGAGATGATGGAATCCATTGATGAGTGAATGGGAAGTAGTTCACATTTTTTAATATTGAGGGTTAATCCTGAAGCTTTAGAGAAAATCAATACTGAATCAAGGGCAACATCAACCATGAATTTATATTTACATTTTAATGTGTCATCTGCAAATTGACTAATTTTAAATTCCTTATCAAATATTGAGATCCCATGCAAGTCGGGGTTGTGATTAATGAGCATTATAAGTGATTGGGTGGCTAGAATAAACAGTTTGGGAGAGATCGGACACCCCTGCCTAATACCGCGGAACCCTTCAAATCTAGGAGTTATACCAGGATTAAGGGACAGCTATATATGTCAGTATAAAACATCTTAATTATTTTACAAAAGTTGCTCCCAAAACCTAAAAAATCTAAGATTTCAAATAAAAAGGTATGTTCAACAGTATCAAATGCCTTATAAAAATCAAGAAATAAAATAAAAGCATCAGTGTAAATGAAGTCTCGATAATCAAGAATGTCTAGTAGTAATCTGGTATGATTATGTATATTTCTACCCTTCATGAAAGCTGATTGACACTCATCAATAATATGTGACAATCCCTCATTCAGACGATTAGCATAGACAAGTGCCAGCAATTTATAATCGTTACATAACAAGGTAATTGGTCTCCAATTATCCAATAAAAGATTATCTTTGTTAGGTTTGGGAATTAGAGTGATGAGACCATGTTTCATAGTGGGAGAAAGATTACCTTTTGAGATACAATCTAAATAGGCATTATAGAGCATTTCCCTGATATCACTCCAAAAGAAAGATAAAAACTCCACAGTTAGCCCATCTATTCCAGGTGACTTTCCCTTAGACATCTGTTGAAAAAGTCTAGCTCCTCAATTCTTAGCTCATCTTCCATAAGTTGTTTAAAGTTATCATCCATTGTCTTTTTAAACCCCTGAATCTTATCTAGGAAAGAACAACAATCTTCTTTAGAAAAAATGGATTTATACAAATTCTTATAAAAAGCTTTGATGTTTTCGTTTACTTCTTGATTTTCAACAACAATATCATTGATATTTAAATTCCGAATATTTTTCTTCGTCTGTTTTTGTTTTTGTTTCTTGAGCGACAGATTTGTTGTTAAGGTACATTAAACCACGTTAAGCTTTTTCACGTTAGGACCATAGACTGTTAATATACAGTCTATGGGTAGGACTTATAAAGCCCATGAGAACCGTGGGGAGTCAACCCACAGCCGCTCTGCTGCCCTGCTGAAAATGTGAAGCAGAAACGCTTAATGTCAGATAACGTCCATAATAATAGGACTTTGGGTTTGATTTTTTGGTAATCATTGATAATTGTTTACGTACGTTAAACCATGTTTTTATTCATTAGTAAGCTACAGGACAGCGTCAACAAAACATGACCTGCGCGAAAGAGAGAAAAACAAATTAATGCGTCATTGTACCCAGCACTTCTGGAAATGTACTTCCGAATGCGTCTCTGTCCCCAGCACATTTCAAACCAAACTGACGACCATGAGTCTCCCCATTGCAATTTCCATTTTTTTTGGGCTCTTGCAGTCAGTGAAAAGCAACTGCGCTGCCTGCGTCTCAGAACTGTGGCCGCCTTGATCTCGTGAGATTATCGTTGCCCACGTGTGCATGACGTCAGAGCAAGTCGGGATCAAGTCGGACACAAATCTAACCGGTATGCAACGGGCGGCGATCGCCGGTTATCGATTCTGCACAGACCTGGCTCATCTCGAACGAGCCTACTGTCTAATAAGGGGAGAACTTCCACTCTCGGGAAACTTCCGGGTTGGTACAATGGGGCTTAATAGGGAGTGAGATAGGAAGTGAACAGGCTCTCCATAGACAGGCTCTGGTCCAAGGGGGTAAGCCTCTCCTCGGACCGCGAACCTCCTATGGCGCCATTTTCATGCTACCAAGCCATCACCTCCCCTTAACACCACATTGACTACCATTCATTTGGGCGCCACTTTGACAGAGAATAACTTTACATCTGAAGCGTTTAAAGACTCTATTTGTCCATTGTTTATTTCTAAAGAAACACAACAATGTATAAAAGGCTCCATTACCTTGTAGCTCACGTTATGGCTCCGTAGCAGACGTTTTTATAAAAATAGGCTAACGATTGGGTCATAACCACGAGACTTACTGTCTCATAGTAGAGGAATTACCGTACAGTACAGGAGAAGCTCTCAGGCAGTTTGGACTTCCATTAGCTGTTTAAGTTGAATTACTAATGTTAACTATCATTTTAGTGATCTGTGTCTATGTTATCTCCTTACATATACCTACGCTCTCCGTCTCTGCTAGATTGGGAATGATTGAGATTTCTCTTGGCACAGCTACCAGAAGACTTCCAACTTTCAGACAGGTTGCTCACGTCACATCTACGTCTTCAAGCTCAGTTGGAGGCTGCTCAGTAACGCTCAGCCATCACCGGAAAAGTGCTTCTAATGGCCTTCACTGGTCTCCGTCCAGAGCAACGGGATCTGTTGGTCCATTTTATTTATGTCAATGCTCTGGTTGAGTGCCGATGTGAGTCGCGCATGCGTCACTTTGCGACAAGAAGCCTACAAGATGCTTACGGCGTTTGAGCTAACGTTAGCAATCAAGTAGCCTACAAGATACTAATGGCGTTTTGAGCTAACGTCAGCAATGCTAACAGCGTTTGAGCTGATTTAGAGTTCTGCGAAGGCTCCACACAGAGCTTTCTCTGTAGCTATGTAAGTGAAGTTTATACTTGTGCGTCAATGTCTTTAAGAGAATAGCAGGTCCTGTGTGTGTGTGTGTGTGATAGAGCGAGGGAGAAGTGAGAGAGTGATGGCGATTAGCCTATCTTCAGAGCGAGTACCGACTCTAGAGTTATAGTGAGAGAAACAAAGTGTCTCCTCTGTTCTTTCTGACCACGGTGGGAAATCTGGAGCAGGAAAAGTTAACTCTCTCCTTGATTTCATGTTGTTTATGGAGAAGGAGAACTAGGAATTTAGTCGGGGGGGGAAATGCAACGCTACCCAGCCACGACCGAGCCCAGTAACTTGTAGTATCATTTTGAGTGGTGACGTCAGCGCTCGGTATCTCCACGTACCTCTGTACGTAGTCACGGAGTAGATTTAACTCAGAAACATAAAATGGTCTCTAGGGGTGAGAGACACTGACTATGAAAGAGATCAGCTCTAACAAACTAAACAACGACCCTTTTAATAACATTTACTGAAGTTAGACCTGAACTACTGATGAATCATCATGTCAATGTTGTGTTGAAGACAGAACGGACTCAAATGCTAGGCTCAGCAGAAAAAAAACAAGTTTTATTGAGGGAGAGGGAAGAGGAAGGAGTGGGGAGGCAGACGCCAAGGACAGGAGTAAGGGCTCTGGGGCTGTGGTAGGACGATGAGGGAGACTGCTGGGATAGGATGACGAGGGAGCTAGCAGGGAATAGGATGGTGAGGGGGTTATCGGGAAATAGGATGGTGAGGGAGCTAGCAGGGGATAGGATAGCGAGGGAGCTTGGGGTGCGCGGGGAAACCAGGACCAAGGGAGCCCAAGAGGAGGCACTGGAGTCCGGGGAAGGTGGGAGTCGAGGCGGAGGGTGGCTGGAAGCTGGAGCGAAGGCAGGGCAGTACAGGAGCAGAAGTAGGATGGAGTAAGGAGCCGTGGGAGGGGGACCGAATGGTGAGGCCAGCCGACTGGAGGTATGGGAAGCGGGTGGAGAGAATGGCTGCAGGGAAAAAACAAAAAGAGTCAGCGACAACAAGGACAGGTAAGTACTAGAGTTTTCTCAGAGAGCTTGTATTTGCGTAACCAGAATGACTGAAGCAACGATCAAGCGAAGATGGTGAGTGGATCCGGGGTTCATATGCTGGGCTTGATTGTAGATGGCTGGCAGGTGTGTACAGCGGGAGGGGTGATGGTGGAATGACGAACAGGTGTGTGTAGTCAGCTGACAGGAGCAGGCCGGAGGAGGGGAAAACACAGGGGACACAGAGAGAGGCAAAGCAAACAGAGAAAACTGATGGTGGAAATAAAATAGGCACTAGGAAATCAGAAAACAAAACAAAGACTCACAGCCAGCCGACCCCAACCATAACAGTCAACACATATGTCAATGAGGAGGTTCTTCATGTGTCTCAACAACAGCTGTTGACCTTGTGGTAATAAAGTCCTGTGATATCTCTGTTAATTAACATCCCTTCTGCAGTGTTACACCTGATGGAGGTCTTTAGAAATACCATGACTTTTATTGATTACTATTGTTTGTTATTGTTTTTCAGACATGACTGACTTAACAGTGCTCCCTGGAGATCATGCTATTCTGTCATGTCAGGCTGATGATTCCTCCATCAGAGCTGTAAAGTGGAGAAGACCTGACCTGGAGCCAGTTAACGTCTTCTTATACAGTGATGGACACTTGAATACAGACGACCAGAATCCATCCTTTAAGGACAGGGTGCAGCTGGTAGACAGAGATCTGAAAGGCAGAGACGCTTCTTTAATTCTGAAGAATGTGAACATCAACGACACTGGAACATACGAGTGTCGAGTTATAACCGGTGGTTCTCACCCAATCAGAACCATCAGAACCATCTATCTGCAGGTTACAGGTGAGTAATTCTCTCTCAGAGAGTATTTCTGAGTACCAGGTTGTAGCTGCAGCTCCTCTAGAGTCTCCATGATGAGTTGGTCCCAGAGAGTCAGACAGAGAGAGAATCACTTCAAATCATCTTAACATTTAGAGAATATTTTACTCCTGGAAAAGTACTGTAAGAAAAGTTACCTTAAACTTAAAGTACTTCTTACTTTCAATAAACTTTCCTCAAGTAAAACAAAATGACTCGATAATTCACACTTGAAAAATGTGTCAAAGTAAAAAATAAGTCCTTACAATGTTTAAATCGATGATCATTTCAGATATCTAAAACATTATTCTTCCTCTCCAGAAACAACATTTTAGAAATCTGAAAACAGAATTCTTACGAAGAAGAACTTCAATTTCAGATATCCAAACTGTTATTTTAAATATCTGATATACATTTTGACTAGTACAAATGTAAAATTAGATAACTACAATTAGAATTATGACTAGAAGATGAGATAAAAAAGACTTTATGAATCCCACACTGGGGACATTTTTTGGGATATCTTAAATTGAAAGCCATGAATGACAAAAGTGATGTCATTTGTCCGAGAAAGAATGATGATATGTACTTTTTGACTAAGAAGAATTGAGATACAGATATCTGCAATACATATCCAGTATAGCTACTAAATGTTAAAACAGCTTGCTTGTGATGTGCATTTTATATATATATATATATATATATATATATATATATATATATATATATATATATACAGCTATTAAATTGTCTGTGATGTTCTGTGTTGTGATTGGTGGATTTAAACAATAGGAAACAGATGTTTTAAACCACCGTGGTGCTGCACTCACACACATATAACAATGTTATATCTATGAGAGCAGCAACACATTTCCTACAGCAGGACACCTGGAGTCTGTTGTTCTGTTTTAGAGACTCTGAGGAAGAGATCAGATCAGCTGTTCTAATCTAAGGAGATGCTAAGACTTGAACTATTGATTAGAAATTGATCAGCTTCATGTGTCTCAACAACAACTGTTTACCTTGTGGTAATAAAGTCCCGACGGCCAAGTACCACGTACGTTCTGCGCCTGCGAGAGAGGAAATAACTCTCCATACCAGCAGGCGGCGGTAATCTATCTTAATACATTCTTTTTTGCTCTCAGCAGCAGAACTGAACAGAGCCTACGGTCCCTCTGCTTCAAATTTATTTATTTCACGTTTATTTGAATAGGGACAGATGCTTAGACATAGACATTTGTGGAACAAATCCTCAATGTATAGCATCACAGCATTTATAGCTATTGCTAATTTCCAATGCCCGTCCTTAGAAGGACTTTTAAACATTAATGAAAACAAACATTAAACAATTAAGATACATGAAGCGCATGAACATTAAAGACACCTACATCTGTTTATTTTGTAATGTGTAGGTATGTAGAGATCTTTAAAAACTAAAATTGTTTAAATAAATATACCTTAACAAGTACTTATGTATATCTTGTTGTACGTTTTCCATCTTATGGACACAGAAATATTTATTCCAATCGTTCAAACCTGTGTGTTTTCAGAAGGAACATTCAAACGTCATTTTTCACCAGTTTTGACAGCTCTCTGTGTTGGATTGATCAGATGAGATGAAAAATGAAAGGAGCCTAGGGTGTGCCGGTCACAGTCATTTGTTTGTTTTTCTCACTCTCATTTTCAAGCTGAACAGCCAATCTGTTTGACAGACCAACGCTGAATGCTTCAAAAAAAAAAGTGTGGCGCTGCAGTCGGTCATTTAATCACATCACAGTCTTATAAACTGTTGACATTGTGGGAATTAATTCCTGACTCATGTTTTTTCTTTTTTTTTTTTTAACTTCAGGTTCCGAGGATGGAAACTCCTCTCCTGTAGGCCTCCTCGTTGGACTGGCAGCAGTTGGACTGGTTGTTGGAGCTGTTGCAGTGGCTGGTTTCCTTAAATATAAAAGACGTAAGAACAAGAGATCAGGACCGTCTGCTGCTGATGATGATAAAGCATTGGCCGTTCAGTTCATCTGACAACTCCCAGCTCTCTTTACACCAGACTGCTTTCTCATGTGTTGTATATACTGTATTCAACACTTTTTCCTTCTGGTTGAAATAACATGACTTTTTATTATTAATAATTGTTTGTTATTGTTTTTCAGATGAGAGTGTGGTAAAAGCGTATCCTGGAGATAATGTCACTCTGCCATATCTGACTGCTTATCCCTCCATCAGAGCTGTAAAGTGGACCAGACCTGACCTGAAGCCAGATACCGTCCTCTGTTACAATGATAGACAATTTTATACAGACGACCAGAATCAATCCTTTAAGGACAGGCTGGAGCTGGCGGACACATATATGAATGCCGGAGACCTGTCTTTAACTCTGAAGAAAGTGAGCAGAAAAGACAGTGGAACATACAAGTGTCGAGTTAAACCAGATGATTCAAAATGGAAATCAATACTTGAGCCAATCAGAACCTTCCATCTGCAGGTTCCAGGTGAGTGAGTCTCTCTCAGTGAGTTCTTATGAGTATCAGGTTGTAGCTGCTGTTAACCCCTAGGTTCATTTTGCGCCAGAATTGTCCTTTCACATTCACAACTAACACTAGACTTTCCTCTGAAACAACCTTTAATGTCTGCATTCATACAAAGAGTTAGTCACAGCTACAGTATAAGTTTAACTGAGGGCTAGAAAGTAGTGAAGCCAGGAGCTCAGGTGTCCTTTCATCAACTTGTAACCTTTGAACTAACACAGAGACACTGCCAATATAAAACGTGTCCTTTTCACAAGATGCCACAATGTGACGACCTGGTGTAATGGGAGGAACCTGATGTTTACAAGTTACATTCCAACAGAGGAAAAAGAAAATGATGTTCACTGAATACAATATAAATGTAACCGAGGGTTTCTTTTATTGTCTAGACTAGGGCTGCAACAACGAATCGATAAAATTCAATTATTAAAAAAGTTGGCAACGAATTTCATTATCGATTTGTTGCGTCGCGCGACACACCACTCAGTCACGGAGATAAAAGCAATTGAGTTGAGTGCGGAGTGAAAGAAAAGAAAAAAGAGCAAAGCGGGGGTAGAGGAAATACGGAGAGAGACCTGAGAGACCCCTTGTGTTGTCTTCCTTTCAACCTTGAAAAAAACACTTTTTTCTGACATTTGTGACGCCTTTTTTTCACAATTTGTTTTTTCTTTTTCCAACGTTTTAAATTTTAAAATTTTTCTTCTACACATTTTCAGCGCTTATTTCTACGTCCAATATTTTCTGATATAAAACAAAAATGTAAAACGGGCCAATGTGACCTGAAGTCAACACAAGGGTTTTGACGTTGTTCTGAAACACACGGCAGAGGCAGAGAAATCAGGACGACCTAAGTCATCCAACGTGTGGGAGCATTTCACACTAAATAAATCAAAAACGTGTTCACTGCAAAATAAGCAAAAGCGACACGGCATGGCACGGGCGCACCACGGTGATGATTCAGCACCTAAAACGTAAACATGTTGGAGTCCTTGATGAGGAGGAAGGGAGTTCAACAGCAGGGTAAAGTCACTACACAACCCTACTTCTGTTCCGTTTTGAAGTGAGGAACGTAACGTCCCTCTTCTGGTGCTAGTGTGGTGTTTACTCGTTATCCAGCTGACTAGCATGACAAGCTAGCGTTAGCTCGTTAATAACAAGGGGGTAAGCCTCTCCTCAGACCGCGAATCTCCTATGGCGCCATTTTAATGCTACCAAGCCATCACCCCCCGTTAGCATCCCATTGACTGCCATTCATTTTGACGTCACTTTGACAGAGAATAACTTTACATCTGAAGAGTTTAAAGACTCTATTTGTCCATTGTTTATTTCTAAAGAAACACGACAATGTATAAAAGGCTCCATTACCTTGTAGCTCACGTTATGGCTCCGTAGCAGACGTTTTTATAAAAATAGGCTAACGATTGGGTCATAACCACGAGACATCTACGTCTTCAAGCTCAGTTGGAGGCTGCTCAGTAACGCTCAGCCATCACCGGGAAAGATCTTCTAATATCCTTCACTGGTCTCCGTCCAGAGACACGGGATCTGGTGGTCCATTCTTATATACAGTCTATGGTTAATAATAGTAGTAAAGTTAGCAACCTAGCATTAGCTCGTTATTAACAGTAGTAAAGTTAGCAAGTTAGCGTTAGCTCGTTAATAACAGTAGTAAAGTTAGCAAGCTAGCGTTAGCTCGTTAATAACCGTAGTAAAGCAGGCAAGACTAAAGACACGTTTTTTTTTTTTGGCCCATTAATTTTTCAATCTATTGTCATTTATATATTCTGAGCTTTGTCCCATATCAGTTATTGTTGACAAATATATGTGTGTGTGTTGTACTTTTTAATTTAATTTTAAAGTTATTTTGTAGCACTTGGTCATCTTAAGCTGTGTTTAAATGTGGTGTACAAATGAACTTAACTTGCACTTAATACAATGTTGGTAATAATTTAATGAATAAGCTTCAAGTGTGTGTGTGTGTGTGTGTGTGTGTGGTCTGTATCTGCTCTTTGGGTTACTTACCTTTACACAACTATTAACTAAAACAACAAGTATGTATGTATTGAGTTGATGTAAATTTAATGCTTTTTTGTTTTTTTATCCGATTCATCGATTAATCGAAAAAGTAATCGACAGATTAATCGATTATTAAAATAACCGTTAGTTGCAGCCCTAGTCTAGACTCAGGTTTGGCTGTAAAATAGAGACTTCCAATGCTGGAACCCAGACGGCACTGAACGTCTGACTTTATTCAACCACAACACAGATTAAACCAACCACACACCACACTTTATCCACTTCTGTTTTCCCCTTCACAATAAAAGCTCTGTTTACTGTAACTTCTTCTTAACCTTCAACTGAGAGGTTACACAATAAAATACCTTACATAAATAAAACAATATGCATATAAAAGTAGTTTAGGATTCAAATGTTACAACATATTTATTTTTCCCGTAATATATATACTAAGTTTTTACAGAGGCCAAGTTTCCTTCTCTACATATTATATTCTTTGTTTCCTCGTATATATGGACATAGAAAAGAAAGACACTGAAGAACTTGGACTCTGAAATCTAGAAACTATAAAGATAATTAAGTGATAAATATAATGCACACTGTAAACATGACTGTAACGGAGTAGATTCATCAGTTATTCCCCCCCAAGCTAAATATAAGATCAAAAACCATTGAGTTGTCCTCTCCCTCTTATTTCATGGATGTACAGTAATCTACACTATATAGTTACTGGTCCAGTGAACTAAGACTAGAACTAAGAAGGATTGTACAATTAGGATAGGTTTTATAATTACACAATCCTCTCAAATGATAGTCCCAGTTTACTGGACAGAACACACACTGTGCTGTACTGTACATGATCCTTTACTGTCAAGGAATACAACAAGAAATACATCATCTAAAAAGATGTGTTGGTCTCTGACCAGTCTGCTGTTGTTAGAACCATTATAGAAACACGTGTATAGACTTTATATATTATCTTCATCACTGACTTCATTATAGAAACATGTGTATAGACTTTATATATTATCTTCATCACTGACTTCATTATAGAAACACGTGTATAGGACTTTATATATTATCTTCATCACTGACTTCATTATAGAAACACGTGTATAGGACTTTATATATTATCTTCATCACTGACTTCATTATAGAAACACGTGTATAGGACTTTATATATTATCTTCATCACTGACTTCATTATAGAAACACGTGTATAGGACTTTATATATTATCTTCATCACTGACTTCATTATAGAAACACGTGTATAGGACTTTATATATTATCTTCATCACTGACTTCATTATAGAAACACGTGTATAGGACTTTATATATTATCTTCATCACTGACTTCATTATAGAAACACGTGTATAGGACTTTATATATTATCTTCATCACTGACTTCATTATAGAAACACGTGTATAGGACTTTATATATTATCTTCATCACTGACTTCATTATAGAAACACGTGTATAGACTTTATATATTATCTTCATCACTGACTTCATTATAGAAACACGTGTATAGGACTTTATATATTATCTTCATCACTGACCATTTAAAACACATTTAAAACTGTATCAGCCTTTTCTAATTATCTCAACAACTGTCATACTATATTCTAACAACAATATGAACAGCAGTTTATTAGTCTTCATGAAGGCAATATAACAGCACCAATGACTGTCACATGAATATTTATATAAATAATGGTCACAATGTTAAAATAATAACAGGACTTAACTGAACAGTAATATAGACCTGTTGTATTTTAATGCAGGATGATAATAATAAGGGAAAAGCCACTGCTAAGTGAACAGAAAAGGCTCCAGGATGAATAAATCCTGGCTGTTAGCCTGGTCAGGAGCAGGCTAGCTGCACAGAATAAATCTCCATGGTAACTTAGGTGCCTCTGCTTTTGTGCAACCAAGTCGAGGCTAAATTCATCCAGGATAACTAGAATATCCCGGTTTAATCTTTATCCTGGTTTTGTGAAATAGCCCCCGGCAGACAAACTAATCCAGCACAAATTAGCCACAATAAACATAAAAAATAAAAAAGTCCCACCCTACTCTGCCTCTGATTGGCTAGTACTCTTTGCCTTCAATGATTGAATTGGTTATGTTTAGGCATTTAGAAGGTAAACCAATCAGAGGCAGATTAAGGCGGGACATCCCTTCACCTTGTGAACCAAAAACACTCCCCTTTCCTCTTTTCTCTGTGAAGTACTGTACTTGTATATGTTCTGTGTAGTTGCTGAACTCCAGTAAGTAGTCTGGAGAGTATGGGATTATTTTAGTGTCTTTAATTCCAAGCAAAACTTTTCAGGTATCAAACAAAAACCACTAACTCAAGCAAAAAAATGGTCACCTCAAAGGTCAAACTTAAAACTTGTAAACAAAACATCTGTGTAGTTGTAAAATATTGGTATTTTATTTGTTTGATATTATGTCCTTTTGTTTACAGTTCCCTCTGCTTCTTTCTCAATGATCAGTCTTTTGCTCCCAGCTTTCTCATTTGCACTTCTAAAGTCTTTGTTTGCAATTCTGGCACAAACGTCTCGCGTGGGCGGGTCTTACAGGAGTGCGTCCCCATTGGCTAATGAGTTTTTGGAGTACGCTTGAGTGACAGCTCAGTGCAGTTAACGTTAGAGACTCTGAGTCTGGAGGACACACAAACAACTCCTAAACAGTGGATTCCTACAAGATTAATAAAGTGTAAGTATATCATATATATTGTCTGTGATCTATGTTGTAAGCATGGTTACTAGACGTTTGTTGTTTCGTTGTAATAAGATACTAGCTAGGACAGCTGTGTAAGTTAGCATTTAACGTTAGCTAACTGCTATCTAAAACAAATGCTAGCCAAGCCAAGTAACTTTGGCTTACTGTAGCTACGTTACTGAGCTAATTTGCCATAGGGATCATGTAGGCTTAGTGAGGCCTTACTCAATGGAGCTGTATTAATTATGGTCATCTCTGTAGAACAATGAGACATTGTGGGACCTGCAGGACAGGTCAGTAATGTAGCTATATGGTCTATTATGACATATTATTATCCAGCTAACTACACATTGTTGTGGTTGCTATTGGTCTGATAATACACAATGCTAGGGTATTGGTTAAGTTGTACAATGTAGAAGCTGTGAATATAACATATTCTATCAAGAGGTTGACAGATACAGTACATATGCAGTGTTAGCACTGCTTAACTGGTTCATCTTCATAGTTATGTTCATTATTATAGCATAGCATAAAAACAAACTCAGTAATGATAGTTACATTTACAGCCAAGAGGATGAAATTACAAGACAACAAGAATGACAGAATGTTTATAAGTACTTATAAGTCCTAGTTATGACAAAGACTGGCTATCCTAACTCTAATTACATGTCTTCTGTTGCATTTGCAAGCAGGTCAGCATAAGGAAAATGTTCACAGTGTTTTTAAAGCCTAAACATTTTCTAATGGCTACTTGAAAGCAAGTTATTTTAATTGTAAATCACCCAAGAACAGTTCTCAATAAGAACTTTGTTAGTATTTGATTTTTGTAAGGAACTTTGTTATCATTTTTCTATCACAGCTCACATCAGGCAGCAGGCAGTCCAACCAGGAGGACGTGGTAGCAGCAGAGAGAGAGGGAGAGGAGCCTTCAGTCTCTCTGTGGAGGAAACACTACGTGTGCTAAGGCTGTAAACAGCCAGGGTATAGACCAATAGACTATGTTCTGTTGAAAATATCACAGATTCATGCCCCCCAGGTATTGATCCTAATGGCACTTTACAAGTGAATGAATCTGAAAATGTTTTCTGCAGGGTAACATGTAATACTAGTACTATTCCAGTTATAATCAACAATAGACCATACAAAGTGTTGAATCCCCTAAGTAATAAGGAGTTGACTGCAAACATAGTCAATTTAGCATCCAGTTCACGTCAGCCACAGGTAACCAAAAAAGGGGCAATACTTAACAACCTAATTGGAATTACAACTACCACTGCAATGATAGAACAGGATAGGAAAATTAGATGCGGTCTACTAAATATCAGATCTCTGTCTTCTAAAGCAATACTAGTAAACGAATTGATATCCGATAATCAAATTGATCTATTCTGTCTAACTGAAACCTGGCTGGGCCATGAAGATTATGTCAGTCTAAATGAAGCCACTCCTCCCACTCATATTAATACTCAAATTTCTAGAGGCTCAGGCCGAGGAGGGGGAGTTGCAGCCATATTTGACTCAAACCTGTTAATTAATCCTAAACCTAAACTAAATTATAACTCTTTTGAAAATCTCGTTCTTAACCTTCAGCATCCAACATGGAAAACAGTACAGCCAATTATATTTGTTGTTGTCTACCGAGCACCAGGTCCATATTGTGAATTTTTATCGGAATTCTCAGAGTTTTTATCATGTGTAGTCCTAAAATCAGACAAAGTACTTATTGTAGGTGATTTTAATATCCATGTGGACGTTGACAGCAATAGCCTTAGTACTGCTTTCAACTCACTGCTAGATTCTATTGGTTTCAGTCAGAGTGTGCATGAGGCCACGCACTGTTTTAACCACACCCTCGACCTTGTGCTGGCATATGGCATCAAAATTGAAGACGTAATAGTATTCCCGCAAAATCCTTTATTATCAGACCACTTCTTAATAACTTTCGAATTCTTACTACCCGATTATACGAAATTAGATAAAAGCTTCTACGCTAGAAGCCTATCTGACAGTGCTATAGCTAAATTTAAGGAAGATATTCCAACAGCACTAAACTCATTAACGTGCCGTAATATAACAGAGGATCTTTATGTAAACTTTAGTCCCTCTCAAATTGATCATTTCGTAGACGGTGCTACGGCCTGCCTACGGACTACTTTAGACTCTGTTGCTCCCCTTAAAAAGAAGACGATGAAGCAAAGGAAACTAGCACCTTGGTATAACTCCCAAACTCGTAAATTAAAGCAAATCTCGCGCAAACTTGAAAGTAAATGGCGTTCCACCAAACTGGAAGAATCTCGTTTAGACTGGCAAGACAGTCTGAAAACCTATAGGAAGACCCTAAGAAAGGCCAGATCAGACTACTATTCATCACTAATAGAAGAAAATAAGAACAACCCAAGGTTTCTTTTCAGCACTGTAGCCAGGCTGACAGATAGCCACAGCTCTGTTGAGCCATCTATTCCTATAGCTCTGAGTAGTGATGACTTCATGAGTTTCTTTAACGATAAAATTATAACAATTAGAGATACTATTCATCACCTCTTTCCCCCAACCTCTAATGGGTCACCTTTAACTGACAGACTGCTAGAAAGAACGACTAGACCTGACATATACTTAGATTGCTTTTATCCTATAAACCCTCAACAATTAATGCTAAAGGTCTCTTCAGCTAAGCCATCTACCTGTCTCTTGGACCCCATCCCAACGAAGCTACTTAAGAAGCGTTACCCATGGTTAACACTTCATTGCTAGATATGATAAATATGTCTTTATTGACAGGTTATGTACCGCAGTCATTTAAAGTAGCTGTGATAAAACCTCTACTGAAAAAACCCACCCTCGATCCTGAGGTCTTAGCCAACTATAGACCTATATCTAACCTTCCCTTTCTCTCCAAGATCCTTGAGAAAGTAGTCGCTAACCAGTTATGTGATTTTCTACATAGCAATAGCTTATTTGAGGACTTTCAGTCAGGATTTAGAAAGCATCATAGCACAGAGACGGCACTGGTGAAAATCACTAACGATCTTCTAACTGCATCAGACAAAGGACTTGTCTCCATACTTGTCTTATTAGATCTTAGTGCTGCATTCGATACTATTGACCATACCATCCTCTTACAGAGACTGGAACATTTAGTTGGCATTAAAGGAATCGCACTAAACTGGTTTAAGTCCTACTTCTCTGATCGATCGCAATTTGTTAATGTTAACAATAAACCCTCCAATTACGCTAAAATTAACCATGGCGTTCCTCAAGGCTCAGTGCTTGGACCGATTCTATTCTCCTTATATATGCTTCCTCTAGGCAATATTATTAGGAAACACTCAATTAACTTTCACTGTTATGCGGATGACACCCAATTATATCTGTCAATCAAGCCAGACGAAACCAGCCAGCTAGCTAAACTTCAAGCTTGCATTAAAGATATAAAATCATGGATGGCCTACAATTTCCTGATGTTAAACTCAAACAAAACCGAAGTTATTGTCCTGGGCTCCAAACACCTACGAACCTCATTAGCTGAAGATATAATTACTCTGGATGGCATTGCCCTGGCCTCAAGTACTACTGTCAGAAATCTAGGAGTTATTTTTGATCAGGATCTATCCTTTAACGCCCATCTAAAACACACCTCTAGAACAGCCTTTTTTCACCTTCGTAACATTGCTAAAATTAGGAACATCCTGTCTCAAAACGATGCAGAAAAACTAGTCCATGCATTCGTTACTTCCAGGCTGGACTACTGTAATTCCTTATTATCAGGATGCTCAAATAAGTCCGTTAGGACTCTCCAGCTGATCCAGAATGCTGCAGCGCGTGTTCTGACAAGAACTAAGAAAAGAGATCATATTTCTCCTGTATTAGCTTCTCTCCATTGGCTTCCTGTAAAATCCAGGATTGAATTTAAAATCCTTCTTCTGACCTATAAAGCTCTAAATGGTCAAGCACCTTCATATCTTGAGGACCTCTTAGTACCTTATTGTCCCACTAGAGCACTACGCTCCCAGAATGCAGAGTTACTTGTGGTTCCTAGAGTCTCTAAAAGTAGAATGGGAGGCAGAGCCTTCAGCTATCAGGCTCCTCTCCTGTGGAACCAGCTCCCAATCTGGGTTCGGGGGGCAGACACCGTCGCTACATTTAAGACTAAACTGAAAACTCTCCTCTTTGATAAAGCTTATAGTTAGGGAGTGAGGAGTTGCAGTGAACGCCTAGACCGGCGGGGCAGGGTGTATAGCTGCAGACACAACACCCCTGCTTTTCTCTGCTTCTCTTTACAGTCATCAGATTTACCTATCGTATAATCAATAATATAGTGCCTCTCCTAGTTATGCTGTTATAATTCTAGACTGCCGAGGAAGTTCCTTCTTATGACACGCTCTTTTCTTTTGTTTCCTTTTATGCACATCCTGTCTCAGAAGTGCTTGTTACTAACCTAGCTCTGGGGAGTTTACTCCCCGGAGTCCTTATGTTTCTTCTTCGCCCAGAACATCGCCTCGGATTAGGGCGACACCAAGACCTGGGTCTTGGGTGCAGCTGTGGCTATGGACCTGCTACACCCTGCTACGCTCTGCGATTCCCTGCAATGCCCGACTACGTCCTGCTGCGTCCACCGCGTCCACCCATGCTCTGCTGTGCCACGCTACATCCTGTACCGTCATAACCCAACCGTCAGACACCGCCCACCAAGAGTCTGGGTCTGCCGAGGTTTCTTCCTAAAAGGGAGTTTTTCCTCGCCACTGTCGCAATAGCCACTGCTAATGCTTGCTCTTGGGGGAACTATTGGAATTGTTGGGGCTTTATAGAGTGTGGTCTAGACCTACTCTATCTGTAAAGTGTCTCGAGATAACTCTTGTTATGATTTGATACTATAAATAAATTGAATTGAATTGAATGAACTATGTACTGAACATATGTTACTGAGATACTCTACAATACTACTTACAATAATGTTTTTCTTAGTTAATTTTCATTTGTGTACTTGTAGTTTCTAGTACATTGCATGTCAATATATCCTACTACAGTATAGTGTCCTGTATTTAATTTGTGTTTACATTGTTTTACTGTAATTATATTTTAAAATGCATGTAATATATTAAAACACATTTTTACATTCACCCTTGTCTGTTTGGTTCATTATGTACTACAGGAAATAAGGTTGAGACTATTATAATTCTTTATTTTTAGTCCAACATAAATTTTTTTTACAAATCACATATCTACATAATGGATATTTGAACGTATTTTGCCGGGGCCCCGGTGGTAGAAGAAGCTGGAACTCGGTGTCAGTCATTATTTGCAGTACATCACAGGTCAGGATCAGTTTTTCATCACCAACAATACACAAAAATACTAAGTAATTGGGTTATGTATATATTTCATGTATTCAGTTTCACCTAAGGCAGGCTGTATTTCTCTGCTGACTTGTGTCTGCAACAACACTTCTAAGGGGGGGGGGGGCAGGAATATCACACACAACTCCTGGACGCCTGGGATCATCTGGTCTCCTGAGCTCAGTGATGGCCCACCGCTCCAGTCTGGACGCCAACCTTTTACAGGGCTGGGATGTGGCTGTAGTCCTTCACTTCCTTGACTTTGATGAAAAGTGTTTGAATTTAGCTCAAAAAAAAAAAAAAAAAAACCAAAAAGACTTTGCACTCTAGGAACATTTTTCTAGCTTTCATAATCACTACTGGAACACTTATTTCTGGAATATTATTGATCACAAATTTTTATCTCCTAATGCTCCTCATAACCACTGAAAACTGACAAAAAGTCAAACCCAAAGTCCAATTATTATGAATGTTATTTGACATTAAGCAGTGTATTCATTTACGCCTATAGGAAACAGCTTAACGTAGTTTAAAGTCGGAAAACAGTGACCAATGATCACCAAATTTCTTATGACCATGTCTTGTCATAAACAACAGACATTTGTTGACCACTGATCGTTGTTTAGGTACATTGAACCTTTTTTGAAGATTTTTCCTTACACTTAATGTCAGATTAACGTCCATACTATGTGTACTTTGGGTTAGATTTTTCAGTGGTTATGACGAGCAATATGAGAGAAAAATGTGGTAATCATTGATCGTTGTTTAGGTCAATTAAACCACGTTAGGCCTTTTCTTCTCCATAGGCGCCAATGAAGAAGAAAACGTTAATGTGAGATAACTTCTGTAATCGTTGGATTTCCGTTATTTTTTTTGACAAGCTTAAGTGTTCATGACAAGATATGGCCATGAGAAATTTGATGATCATTGATCGTTGTTTTCCGACTTTAAGCCACGTTAAGTGTTTTAGAATGTCCCCAATTCAGTAACTTTAGGACAAATAATATGGCAATATTCTTAATTCAACAAAGATATTGAATAATGATCTCTGTATATGTATATAATATCTTGAAGAGATTAAATTCATTCATTTTAAGCATATTGGCAGACATGGTGAAATGTCCCATTAGAAACAGATTTCTACTGATATATTTATATAGAGTTAGATTGTGACACATCGGTCTGACTCCTATCTATAAAATAATCTGCCAACATGTTTCCACGGCTCTGATTGGCTGCGTGAATGGCTCCATTTAATCCCATCCCAGTCTTCTAAAGAGTTGACCTGTGGTAATAAAGTCCTGTGATATCTCTGCAGTTGTGACAGATCAGTGAACGTCTCCATCAGGTGAGACTCTACAGAGACCTTCTGCAGGGACACACCTGTAGAGAACTGTTGAAATAACATGACTTTTTATTATTAATAGTAATTTTTATTGTTTTTCAGACATGATCGAGGTACCAGTGCTCCCTGGACAGGATGCCATTCTGCCATGTCGGTCTGCTGATCCCTCCATCAGAGTTTTATTGTGGAGCAGAGCTGACCAGAAGCCATATAAAACCCTCTTATGCAGAACTGTAAAGCTGGATAATGACGAGCAGCATGAATCCTATAACAACAGGGTGGAGCTGGTGGACAAAGATCTGAAAAACGGAGTTGTTTCTTTAAAGCTGAAGAAAGTGAGCAGACACGACACTGGAAGATACATGTGTCGAGTTGAAACCGGTGATCAAAATGTTATAAAGAAACGCCTCAACTCTGACCCAATCGGAATCATCTATCTGCAGGTTCCAGGTGAGGTAGTCTCTCTCAGAGAGTTTTTCTGAGTATCAGGTTGTAGCTGCAGTTTCTAACATCAGAGAGGATGAAGACTGCTCCACTATCACACATTTACTGACTCATAATGTTTTATTCATCTTCAGGTTCTAAGGATGGATATATAAGTTATCTAACTTGGCCTGTAGGCTGATGAAGATGCTTTTATATATAGGACTTTATTATATTAAAATAGATATTTATTGCCATTAGCACAGGTACAGAGCTGTACAGGTGTTTTGGAATTCTTTTTCACTGTATCAGAAATACAATAGAAAAATATAATGAAAATATGAAGCTACATAAATAGATATGAATAAAGTCTTATGGGAATTGATATGGGTACAGATTCAATTATTGGCAAAATATCAAAGATGTTTTATCAGTATTAATAAAGTTATAAATATGTGTATTAATAACTTTACCAAATTGACAAACAATCAAAACGGGGCACCACCCTGGAACCAGGGACCAATAACTGAGCTGTGAAACAGTCTTATAGGTGGAGTTCCCTTTAAAATACAGATCTTAATTAATTTGATAAATTGATCTGGTATCTTTCAAAGGAACAAAGGAAGCACTGACCTGTATAATCCAGCTTTATTACAATACACAAATAACCACACAACATCTTCTTGTTAAAGTCTAATAGGATTTATTTTAACTTCAAAAATACTGATGGTCAATCAATAATTCTTCAATCATCAAAACTCTATCGACTTGTTACAGTTCTAGCAAACAAGCAGCAAGCAAGCTTTTGTGTGTGTGTGTGTGTGTGTGTGTGTGTGTGTGTGTGTGTGTGTGTATGTGTGTGTGTGTGTGTGTGTGGGAGGAGGAAAGGGGGGGTAGGAGTAGCGGGCCGCGTGGTCGGGCTAACCACGCGAGATTCAGGATGGCGGTCGGGAGCCACGTGTTTGGAGGCTGTTTGTAGTTTTAGTACAAAGACCCAAAATGGCTACTCCTAACGATGAAATATCGGGGAACCCCGCGGGACTTCAACACGTATTACAGACAAAAAGGGGACACACCTTGGAGCGCTATTTTGGCGCCGAAATGGCAGTTGAAACTCTGTTACGTCTCGCGTGACTACGGTAGCAGGCGAGGCCAGCTGTCCCAATGGCGTGTGTGTGTGTGTGTGTGTGTGTAAATGTGTGTGGAGGTTAGAACAATGAGAGACAGAAAAAGGAGGGAAAACACGATTGAAAAGAAAACACTTGAAAATCTTGATCCTGGTGGCTGTGAGAATAATCAGTCTCCCTCGTTTCCTCAAGATGCTCACGCCAAGCTACAGCAGGATCTGAGAGTTTGGTTTTAACGAGGGAAGGGTTTATTGTCTTCCTCCTTTGTGAACTAACAGCTGGTGCTCCGCGGTAACAATAACCACACCGTTCGCCGTTACAAAGGTCTACGGTATAACGTCTGTTATATCGTAGAGCTGTCGTCTGAGTGACGACAGGCAGAATGATGGTCTCACTCATACAGTAATTACTTCTCCACAGCGGGAGGTAGCATTCACAGTTTTAACAACAACTTCCAACCATATCTTGATCAGTGATATTCTCCACAACAGTGGTTTGGGACACGGCGGTCTGACCACATTAATGGCAAAACAATAGTAGCAATAACATTTACTCATTAATAAAAAACACACGGTTCTACATCAGCCCAGAACTATGTAAAGATTCTTGCCGCAAAGAGCCGTGAGAAGTGGGTGACAGGGACTTTTATTCCTCCGCCACCTGGTGGCGGCGGCTGGTGCGTTCAAGGAACCTCAGCCAATGGGACGTCCGGAACTCTCCGCCATTTTGTTCCTCTTCCTCGTGGGGTAACGTGCTTTCTCCATTTTGAAAACTTTTTCACATGGAAGTGCGAAGTTTCCAGGCTTTGAGAATTACGTACAGGCCTCTCCTTTGTCTGAGGCCATGTGTTAGGCCTCCTGTGCTCTCTCTGTCTTGGAGGTCACCGGCTCTTTGTTTAAAGTCAGGTTAAACACACTGTTTGGTATTCTTTATTGCAGGGGTCACCAACCTTTTAGAAACTGAGAGTTACTTCATGGGTACTGAGTCATACGAAGGGCTACCAGTTTGATACGCTCTTCTGAAATAACAAATTTGCTCAGTTTGCCTTTAGTTATATATGATTATTAATGATTAATGATACTCATCTATGTGAAGACAATGATTACGTTAATGATTTCTCACAATAATTATCAACAATGACTTGACAGATAATGTCAATATTCAATTTTCACTTTTAGAACAGGCCTGAGGGCTACTCATGTGGTCCTTGGGGGCTACCTGGTGCCCGCGGGCACCGTGTTGGTGACCCTGCTTTATTGTGTGTACATGTTTCCTCTGTTGCACTACCATTACTGGCTGAGATACAAACTGTGAACCACAGGGACATTAAAGAGAGACATTACCTCTATTCAAATGTTGAACCTCTATTAGTTTGAGTTGTTCCTCACAGCAGCTGATGACAGGAAGGACACCCGTTAACATTCACTTACTGCAGGACAAATAATGTGGAAACATTCTTAATCCAGCAAAGATATTGAATAATATTTTCTATATATGTATATAATATCTTAAAGAGATTCAAATTTATTAATTTTAAGCACATTGGCAGACAGGGTAAAGTGTCCCGTTTGAAACAGATTTCTACTGATATATTTATATAGAGTTAGATTGGGACACATCGCTCTGACTCCTATCTATAAAATAATCTGCCAACATGTTCCACGGCTCTGATTGGCTGCGTGAATGGCTCCATTTAATCCCATCCCAGTCTTCTAAAGAGTTGACCTGTGGTAATAAAGTCCTGTGATATCTCTGCAGTTGTGACAGATCAGTGAACGTCTCCATCAGGTGAGACTCTACAGAGACCTTCTGCAGGGACACACCTGTAGACAACTGTTGAAATAACATGACTTTTTATTATTAATAGTAATTTTCATTGTATTTCAGACGAGATTGTGAAAGTGCGCACTGGACAGGATGTCATTCTGCCATGTCAGGCTGCTGATCCCTCCATCAGCATTGTAGAGTGGAGAAGACCTGACCTGGAGCCAGATATCGTCCTCTTATACAGAGATGGACACTTGAAGACAGAAGGACAGCATTCATCCTTTAAGGACAGGGTGGAGCTGGTGAACAGAGAGCTAAAGAATGGAGACATGTCTTTTACTCTGAAGAATGTGAACATCAACGACACTGGAGCATACGAGTGTCGTGTTGAATCAGATTCAAAAAGTAAAAAGAGAGCCAACACCAACTCTGAGCCAATCAGAATCATCTATCTGCAGGTTACAGATCCAGCAGGTGAGGTAGTCTCTCTCAGTGAGTTTTTCTGAGTATCAGGTTGTAGCTGCAGTTTCTAACATCAGAGAGGATGAAGACTGCTCCACTATCACACATTTACTGACTCGTGTTTTTTTTACTTCAGATTCCCTGAGGATAGAGACTCCCCTCCTGAAGACCGATACGGAGGACTGACAGCAGGTGTTCCAGGTGGACTGATTCTTGTAGTTGTTCCAGTGGTTGTTGTCCTGATATATAAAAGACATAAGAAGAAGAGATCAGGACTGCCTGCTGATGTTGATAAAGCATTTTTCCACCATGAATCTCCACCTTACCGTGGTGGAGGGGTCCGTGTATATGAGTCTGGGATCTGTATTATCTGGAGCTCTGAGATCCTCTAGGGTCTCCATGATGAGATGGTCCCAGACTAAGTAAATCAGTTTTACCTTTAAAAAGTAGAATATTAACTTGAGTAAAAGTAATGTTGCTTTAAAGAAAAGGAGAAGTGACGTAACTTAAAGTATTTTTACTTTCAATACATTTTCCTCAATTAAATAAATGACTCGATAATGATTCTTGAAAATTGTGCTCAGATAAAAGATAAGTCAGTTAAAATGTTCTTTAAGAGCAGAATGAAGCAGCCAACACAGAGATGTTCAGACAATATAAAACTCAGCAGTATTACACAGAAATACTTTGTTCCATTAAATGAGTAAATGTAATCCATTACTTCAGCCCAGCTGTACTCAGAGCTGATATATTACAGCAAGCTTTTAAAGGTGCCCTGCCAAAACGTATTTCATGACTTTGTGGTGATGTCTGAAGTTCTACCATGGACTCTGTAACATTTTCTGTGTAAAAAATGCCTTGGTTACCTTGTTTCAAGCCATTCTAGCGTGGTATAGAAAGCCTGCAGGAAGACTCAGCTCGATTCTCATTAATATTCAACGAGCTAAGCTGCTTGAATCTGATTGGCTAACAGCTAGCCAACGAGAGCCTGGCTGTCAGAATCCTTTACTCAGCCCAACTGGGCGAGCTCATGAATAGTAATGAGCTCAGGCAACATGATGTCAGACTGACCAGCTTTTGTAATTGGCCTGATTTCTCTGCTGTTTCTTGTCAGTGGCTAGAGCTGACAGAGGAGGCAGTAGTTAGTTAGTTAGTTACTTAGTTAATTAGTTAGTTAGTTAGTTAGTTAGTTAGTTAGTTAGTTAGTTAGTTAGTTATATTTATTTCTGTCATGCCAAATTTGGCCAATCCCACATGGGATTACAGACACCACAAAATTACTTATTTAGCAAACAGATTCCTGTCGCATATACCAATCTTTTGGAGAAATATAATTTTGGCTTAACCCATATATTGTCCACCCCATGCATTTTGTCTTTAGCAAACACGGATTTTTTAAACAAACCATTATTCAGCTTTTCATTATTTAAAAACAACTCACCAAAACCATAATTACAAAGCAGTTTGCATATATCTTTAGACCAAGGACTAAGAATGTAGGCTGGCCGATATCACCTAAAAATAAAATCCCCGATTTTTCAAAAAAAAATCCGATTTAATATTTAAATCGATTTTCTTCTCCCCCTACTTAAAATCAATCTGCAGATGACAAAGAAATTGTTCAAAACAAGTTTAACTTTATTTTGTTTTGACTCACACACACGCACACACACGGGGCATGTATACCCATATGATTATTCATGCCAATTTTGTGGAAATATAAATATGCTTGAGTGTTTTCCCTTTTTTTGGATTGCTATATATCAACAAAAAACAAACGGATGCGTGAGATAAAGCTGTTTTCACACATACAGGTAATTCACTTCTCGTTCCTCGCTAAAAGTTCAAATCATTTTAACGTTATTGCACAACCTTGCCCCTATTTTCACCTGTTGCTGAGTAACGTATATTAAACATCCCATGGTCTCTTGAAGGAAGCATACCTGTAGCAATCTACTTCGTAGTAACTAGCGGTGAGAAACAAACGTCGAAGAGGAGCTCCGGGCTAAAGAGCGGCGATTGCTAGTTGTTTAAGCCGCTACAGACCTCCATCACAGCTCGGTCGTATCAGCGGCATTTAGTAGATGTGTTGAGCCGCAAAAGAGTTCCTCAACACCGGCTCTGGTGCCCCGCGTGGTGGTCCTTTAGGTCAGCGGTAGCTGGTGGTTCAGTTATCTGAGAATAGGTGACTCTCAGCCGGGGACAGAGCACCGCGAGCTGCCGGTCATTTCGGCGGAGATTACGGATAAGTAAGTAATGAAACTCGTCGGCGGATGTTAAGGAGAAAATCGATTTCGTTTAACAAATCGACATTAACTACACATTCGAGTTAATCGATAAAATCGATTTATCGCCCAGCCCTACAAGAATGTGTTATCCCAAAGAAATATTTTCCTCGTCAACCTATTTGCGTCCATATCTAATAAACAATTATATACATATCTTCCAGCGAGCCTCACATGATTCCCATCCCATGTCTCCCACTATCGCCAATGTCGGGGTATATTTATGCACACTCAGAAAATATCTCATGGCACTATTTGCACTAATTCACAATTAGATATATTCCTAAGTCCTCTAACACCCACAATATAATCAATTATGCAGTTCATTTTCACATTACGACATAACACAAACACATATGGACCTAACAGATTTTTAAAAAATGCAAGTAAAAAACGGGTTTGTGTGGCAGGGCACCTTTAACAGAAACCTCTGTTACCTCCCTAGCGTCCGGTATACTCCAGCGGGCACCGTGCGCCAGGCTCGTAGATGGCGGCACGCTACGAGCAGGCCCAGAGATGATGATGCTCAATGCGTTGTTCATTGCAGTATTGCTTCATTGACAGCCATGGTGACGTCATTTTATGGTGCGCACACCTCCTGATGGGAACACCGCGGCTACCATAAACCAAGCTTACCGTGGTGTGTGTGTGTGGGGTCTGTATATCTGAGACTGGGATCTGTAGTATCTGGAGCTCTGAGATCCTGTAGGGTCTCTATGATGAGATGGTCCCAGAGGAGGGTCAGAAGGACGGTAGAGATCCATTTGACCGTGGAACGCTTCTGTTGCGCGCGCTCCACTCTATTCCTATGGGTGACGTCAAGCGACTTCAACGCGCATGCAAAGCATCCTGGGAAGGCGGCGCTGCATTGAAAAAATGCTGCGCGTCCAAAAGCTGGCCGAGTCCATCTTTATGCAAATGAATCCGTTGAACGCGACGCGACTATCCAGTAGAAGTAGACGAAAATCTTTCAAACTGACCTTTGTCAATCTGAAATGAAGACAGATTCAGCAACTGCACGGCCTATTTCTCTCTTAAAATGTTTTCAGAAACACGTTCGGTGAACTATTTTATAAAGTAGTTAGTAGTAGTAGTAGTAGTTAGTAGTTAGTTTATATACTACATCGTATTCTTAACGAGCCGCCATGACACTCTGTTGAAATTCTTGAGAAGCCAAACCACGACACGCGTTCGTCCAATCAGCTGCCGGTCAGGGGCGTGGATAGTGGAGCATCTGTATAAGCATCAACCATGGATGTATGACGTCGCGACACCACGATTCAGCCGTGTCGGACAAATGGATCTTACCGTGAGAGAGAGGTTCAGTTCAACTGTCTACTTTTACCTTTAGAGAACTAGAATATTTTACTCGAGTAAAAGTTGCTTTAAAAAAAAAGTTACATAAGTAAAAGTACTTTACTTATATAACAATATAAGTAAAAGTCAATGATCACAATGTAAACTCAGCCGTAATACACATAAATACTTAATACTCCATTAAATAGATAAAGAATAATGTACTCAGCATTTATCTATCACTGCAAGCTTTTAACAAAAAAATGAGATTTCTTTAGTTGTAAATATCAGCAGACGGAGCAGCTACCAAATATCTTCTAATCAGGTGTAGAGAGCTCTTCTTGTGTGTTTCGGTAATAATACATTTTTATGGAGGGAATATTAAATGCTTGTTTTCTCTGCGTAATATAAAAGCTCATGGTGCCTGCTTGGAATGATTTCTTAGCTGATTTAAAATCCATTAACATTGAATAGTTTAAACTGAGGAGTTGATGACATTGTGAATATTGTTGTTATTGTAATTATAAAATCATCTGATGCCGCTCAGAATATCTCAGGAGACATAGAGGACCAGTCTGTCTCTAAATAAGACCTTCAACTGGATTTATTATCTATGAAATAGATTTACATGATGTTTGCCAAAGGAATGTTATGAAATGTGAACTATACCAAAGTGATGATCTTTGAAATCAGTTGATAATTATTTAATATGAATGAATGGATGAAATAATAATGATCAGAGACATGATGGAAGTTGATAACTCAGTTTTAACATTCAGATACCTTAATGCGCCTTAAACTGTTTTACTATTTTATCTTATTCTGATAAATACTTTATTTTGCTACATTTGATTCCAAGTTGTTACTTTTATATATCATTGTTCTGCTTTTTTATTTTTTATTCTTTGAACACAAATAAAGCCGCTCCAAATATCCAACCTCATATTGTGTGTGTGTGTGTTCTATTAATATATGAATATGTTAAATATGTAGAGGAGGAGCAGAGACTGGGGGAAGGATGTGATCCTGAGAGACTAAGATCTGAATCTGATGGAGGTCTCTGGTGTCAGCTGAAGACACTTTTGTCCAACATGTCCAGGATTTCAGTCAGAGCGGTCGGGGCGATACAGACGGAGATACAGTATATCCCAACTGCAGTCTGGGCTGCTGCGCGGAGAGTCTGCAAGGTTTTGTAACAACGCAGCCTGTAGCAGTGATTGGCTACAGAAGAGAAGAAGTCTGTTCTGGAGCCGCTCTACCTTTGACCACAATCAGTATCAACTCCCAGACCGTTGGAGCATGAGACACGACACGTTTAACTGTTGATCAGCTCTCCAAACTGACCTTTAAAAACCAATCTGAGGATGTTTTGTGAGTTATGTTCAATCCTCTGTGTCTTTGTGTTTCTCACTGCAGTAACACTCAAGAGTTACAGTGGTGGTACAGTGTAGTAGAGGGTGGGTACAGTGTAGTGGAGGGTAGTACAGTGTAGTAGAGGGTGGTACAGTGTAGTAGAGGGTGGTACAGTATAGTAGAGGGTGGTACAGTGTAGTAGAGGGTGGTACAGTGTAGTGGAGGGTAGTTACAGTGTAGTAGAGGGTGTACGTGTAGTAGAGGTTGGTACAGTGTAGTAGAGGGTGGTACAGTGTAGTGGAGGGTAGTACAGTGTAGTAGAGGGTAGTACAGTATAGTAGAGGGTGGTACAGTGTAGTAGAGGGTGGTACAGTGTAGTAGAGGGTGGTACAGTGTAGTGGAGGGTAGTACAGTGTAGTGGAGGGTAGTACAGTGTAGTAGAGGGTGGTACAGTGTAGTAGAGGGTAGTACAGTGTAGTAGAGGGTGGTACAGTGTAGTGGAGGGTAGTACAGTGTAGTGGAGGGTAGTACAGTGTAGTAGAGGGTGGTACAGTGTAGTAGAGGGTAGTACAGTGTAGTAGAGGGTGGTACAGTGTAGTAGAGGGTGGTACAGTGTAGTACAGTGTAGTAGATGGTGGTACAGTGTAGTAGAGGGTGGTGCAGTGTAGTAGAGGGTGGTACAGTGTAGTAGAGGGTAGTACAGTGTAGTAGAGGGTGGTACAGTGTAGTAGAGGGGTGGTACAGTGTAGTACAGTGTAGTAGATGGTGGTACAGTGTAGTAGAGGGTGGTGCAGTGTAGTAGAGGGTGGTACAGTGTAGTAGAGGGTAGTACAGTGTAGTAGAGGGTAGTACAGTGTAGTAGAGGGTGGTACAGTGTAGTAGAGGGTGGTACAGTGTAGTAGAGGGTAGTACAGTGTAGTAGAGGGTGGTACAGTGTAGTAGAGGGTGGTACAGTGTAGTAGAGGGTAGTACAGTGTAGTAGAGGGTAGTACAGTGTAGTAGAGGGTGGTACAGTGTAGTAGATGGTGGTACTTTGCTCAGTTAGAGCTCTTCTGAGGAGGGAAATGAAGTCTGTACGGCTCCATTTGCCTGTCTGGACCTGTTCCTGTAATCAGAGAACAAAATGGAGGATACTTAGTGGGTGGATCACGTGGTATCAAAAGGCTCAAAGCACATTTTAAATGTGCACCTCCCCCCCCTCTCAGTCAGTGTCAGGATGTGGTGTCAGTTCCTCTTTAATGTTGGTAGAGAGAAACTGCAGCTCTTTATCATACAGTATGTCTGAACAGACTGTTGAAGTTTCACAGCAAACAACTACATTTAAAATATCTGACTGTTTCTGTCAGATGGTTAACTGAACTCAACACTAAATATGATCTATAGAAGCAGATATTATGGCTATGATTCTCTCCTTTGTGTCTGTGCTTAACAACAACACGAGGTCTCCCATGACACTAAAGTCCTGAATGGTATTTCCCCAGCAGCAGCATTAGTCTTACTACTAAAATGACTGAATGAGTGATGAATTTCCCCGAAGAGGATGGAGATAATGAGCAACTGAGAAGGACTTCTATATGTTCTTAATTATTCATGTCCTGATCAATTAGCTGCGTTTGCCTCAGCAGTGTTTGCCTTTGCAGTGTTTCTCTTGTTTCTAGCTATTTATAGCAGATCCTTTTTCATCTCGGGTCGGTGGCGAGAACCGTGTTCTGAATAAACTGTTGCTTAACACCGACGTCAGTGCACCCTTTCTTTATCCAAGACAGAAACAGGTGACTTTGGAGCTGGGCTTGATTTCTGTGCGGCGCCATAATATTTTTAAAGCTATAGTGCGTAGTTTCTGTCGCCCCCATGAGGAATTCTAAGTACTGACAACAACACTGTCGGTGCGTCCACATGATACAAGCCTTCCATGATCACCCCCCCTCCACACAGTTGCTAGTAGCCAAGGAGGACACGGAGGATTAAAAAAACATGATGGACTCTCAGAAGAGGTCATTATCTTCACTTGAGTTTCTGCACCGCGAAAGTCACCGGACGCCACAATCTTCTGAACATAGTCATACTGAGAAATACAGAGAGAGTTGTATATATTATGTAATATTAAAACGTTACGCACTAAAGCTTTAAGATTGGGGGCTGGTACAGTGCGTTGTCCCTGTAGGGATGCGCCCTGCTTTACCATTTTGATGCCGTTGTTATGATTTTGGGCAACGCCCTGGCGGGGTGTGCTGGGTGGGCTGGTGCTTAGCCTCCAGGTGTTTCCTAAGCCTGTGACGTGTACACGGAGCTGTTCTGGGTGTAGGATAGTTGGGCTGCCTGCAGAACAACTTGTTCCACTGCCTCTTTAGAGCTTCTCCAGGGACAGGGGTTGCTGGGTCTCAGGGTGGAGATTGGCTGACTGGCTGACATTACCTAATCATTTTATCTGTTTATCATATAAACAACGTTTCAAAGGCCACTGGTTTTTGCTGACTATCCTTGTTTTAGTGTCACCAGTCAGTCCAGTTTGTTGTGGAAACAAGAGTCATTGAGCCGAATCACAAGCTCGGAATTCTTTCTTTATCCTGTAACCTGTATTGATGCTTTTAAAAAATATACATGGAAATGGTGTAACAATCACCCAGAGCCCAAAGGGACACCTTCACAATTTAATACACGTAACGAAGTAAAAAGTACAGAGTATTTCCCTCTGAGTAGACGTAGAAAATGGCATGAAAAGAACATTTGTACATAACATTAATTGAGTACTTGTACAACACATTGTGATCTCTTACAGGCTGTATTTGGTTTTTTCCAGGAAGCTTTCTGTAATGGTTTCTTGATGTGTGAGAAACTGACAAGCTGCTGAGAATAGTGATTGAAACAGAGGAAGTGGTTTCTATAGGGGGAACAAAAACTGACAAACAGCACCAATGTCACAGTCACAGTACCTCAGTTTAGACTCCACATAAGGTACTTTATTCAGTGTGAAGTGAGTCAAACATGAACTAATCTTTTAAATATCTGTCCAGTGCAACAGTCCGGCCCTGAACAGGATGTATAACCAGAACCCCAAACACAGTTTGAGCTCTTAAGTATATGTTGATCAGTGAGCAGCAGCTGCACCATGAACTCCCCCTCTCTCACTGATAAACGCTGCTTATTTTTTCCCTGTAACTCAATGATAAAACCGTTTTAACTTCTAAATATTGAGGCAGAGTATTTCAATCCTAAACTCAGATCTGATCAGGAGATTCTAATACTGACTGTTCTGTTGCTTTAAGAGAGAGATGGGATGTTGTTCTCAATATAGTTTCCTGTTTCAGGGCGTCTGGCTGTTGCAGCACCAAGGCCATGCTGACGCAAGGTACAGAGTATGTGTTTAT
>NC_050189.1:17811364-17888864 GCF_008315115.2 Sander lucioperca
TGTGTTCATGTATGAGGTCATGAGTGAAAGGCTATGAACTCATGTCAATTCCTCATGATTCATAAGATATAAAGGAAGGAAGTAATGCACAAATCATTAATTAATTCATGCATGAATTCATAATTCATGTACCCTTACCGTAAAGTGTTACCATAACTTTAGTTCAAGCCTGTGGCAGCAGTTCCAAATCATTCGTTTAGTGCCATGCAATCACAAATATCTTTTTTTACAAAGTTTTTCACAAGTTCAGTGGGTGTATTTTCCAAAAGAATGCTTTAATTCTGAAAAATAAAGTTGGTCCCACACTCAATGTCTTTTAATGGCCTATTATTTCTTAGATATGTAGACTACGCACCAAGAAAATGAATATAAACTGAGATACCCCATTATGTTGTGAGCAGTAGACCTACGTGTGCTGTTGGCAAACTTGTGTCTAATCTGTCTGTGTCATGTCTGACCTGGGCTGGCACATGTTCACGTTAAAAAGCGTGCACGAGCACTATGGTCACACGCAAAGTGTCCCGGTTTTAGTTCCGGGAAATCTGGTCACCCGAGCGTTGACATGTTAAAGCACTTTATTTTGTCCCCTAAACGTTACTGTGATATAGTGACAGTTGAATTAAAAAATACATAAATGAAAGACTGAGCCAACAGAGTGAACTGTGAGCTGAACTGAGCATGTGTAAAGAAATAGAAGGAGCTGTGCTGCCACCTGCTGGCTGTCTGACTCAACTGATATGATGCTTTCATCCAAAGAGAGTTTGACAATGTTTGTCTCATTCACACTATGAAGCTAACATGATGCATTCAGGGTAGAATAGATTGTAGAAGTACGCAAACACAGCTACAGAGGCCTGTACTACGAATCAAGATCAACATGCCCTGAATTTCTTTCAGTTACCCGCCTTCACCTAACAACTGCTGTCCCGCATAAGCTGTGTCACGACGGTGGTTATCAACTAGTTCAATCAGGGTTTCCCAATCCAGCGGCGCACGTTCACATAAAAGCGGTGGTGTTTGCACCGTATGTCCAATCACAAACATGGACAAAAGTATGAGAGCCGCCTATTTTACACAAGATGAACGACACTAATCTTACAAAAATACGAGGAATACAAACTGCTGACAGAGCTGGCAGAAAATAGCAGACGCTGTAAATGCATAAGTTATATAACTTATAGATATCACTGCCCCAGGTGCAAGATGTGACCATAATTACACTTGTGCATTCCATAACGTTAAACTTTTGTTACTGTATTATTTCAGTTGCAACCCTGGCAGTGGCAAAAGATCGTGGGAGCAAATAAAAAATAAATATAAAAACATAATTCATAAGTAGCAGTAGGCAATACTTTACATATTTTAAGGCCAACAAGTACAAGGCTGAATTGCCCGAGTCAGTCCCTTTTGTAGGATATTGGTATACAAAGGGCCTATAGAACAATGAAATTGCTTGCAGCCAACAGGAAGAAAAATGAGGCAAAGAAGACTGGAGTGGGCCCTGGTCCACAGGACTTCACTCCTGCTGAGGAGCTGGCCCTCTCCAGCAATCAGGGTCCCCCCCTGATGGAAGGAGTAGAAGGGGGCATTTCTTCAGACCCTGGTGGCAACAACTCGGAAACCCAGGCATATGTACAGGGTATGTTTCAAGTAATCTATGTCAGTGGTTCCCAACCTGGGGTCCGGGGACCCCTCAGGGGGGCAGCAAAGATCACAGGGGGTGCGCAAGTCTTTATCTGGTTTGAGGTTGAGGTAAAAAAAATAATATTTGCACGTTAAACAAATTATGATAATAACCTAGAATATATAATGTATACAAAAGTCTGTATAAAACACTATGTATTTTTGTTCTCATTTAATATTGTAGGCAGGCTACTTAGTAGGCCAAACCTCCGGGACCTCTTAACCTGGGACCCTGCTGTCATCAGGTCAGCAGCTAGCTGCTAGCTGCTATCATCCTCGTTTTTCCTGCCGCCACGGCATCACTATTTTATGAATGAAACATAGTGGAGAAAGGTAAAAGTGCTGATAACTCCTCTGTATCAAAAAAGAAAGTAAGGCTCTATCTCGAGAGTTACCTCAACTTCGGTTTCGGAGGGGGGGCTCAGCTTTTCTTAGACATAAGTAGGGGGGGCGCCAAGGAAAAAAGGTTGGGAACCACTGATCTATGTGACCATGTTCATTCAACAATTATTTATGAATATTGTAGGAGTGAAATGTATTACTGTTCTCTGCAGTGACAGGAGATACAGTGGTGTTGCTGCCACCACCCACTGTCGTCCCACTGTGCCATACAGAGGTAACAGTGAAACTAATAGTCATACACCAGTATGTTTGCCATATGTGGTTGCTGAGCATGGATCAAATATGCCATTTACTTTCTCAGGTGGAGGTCCTAAATGATCAGGACACTGTGTCTGCCTGCTCAGAGAGCGCTATGGGGGTACACTTTTGAGTTTTTTTTACCACTTGCACCACGGATGGTGAGAGTGTGTGAATGTGTGGCTGTGATTGAAGTGTCTGTAATGACTTGCTAATGGTGGTGGTCTGAACATGAGACACAAGTCCTTAAAGTGCTCATTTCAAATATGAGTCAATTGATTAAATTGCTATGGTGTTAAACTCCGCAGAAGGAGGAACTTCTTCCCCCCCCCACCCTGAGCCTAGGGCCTCCACTTCAAGGCCCAGACAAAGACACGTGGTAAGCAATGGACCTTGAAACACAGTAGTCAAATGGACACCTTCAACTTTCTCCAAGTTTGCCTTGCAAAGGGACAATGTTCTTTATGTGTTTCAGGTTGGAGCAGACAATGTGAGGGCTCTATATAAGAGAACTCTGGAGCTCGACATCAAGTACAAGAGGCTTTTAATTAAAAAAACAAGGCTGGAGATCGAAAAACTAGAATATGAGAAGAAGGTAGTACATGACTGAATGTATGAATGACTGAACTTACAGTTATACTGACATTGGTTTTCTGTGTTCCTAGGAAAGACAGAACACATGAGGACACATTTTTTTTCAACATTTTTTCAACTTTGTGGTCTTTTTCTATGTTTTTGTGGCTTGTCCCAAAGATTTTTTGTTGTGCCTTTGAAACTTTTGCCGGGGTTTTCAACAAGTTATTTTTTCAATTTCCTATTTTTTGTTTTTTTACAACTGCTATAGAAGTGAATAAAACATCCGAATTCAATGAAAGTAGTGAAAGGATCATTTATTTAACTTGTGAAGAGCATTGTAGGGAAACATCCACGTTGCTGTTTTTGGTTTGAAATTTTTTGGTTGTAAGAAACCCAAATATCTGATATGGAAATTATTTAAAAATGGATCAAATCGACCCGAGGACAACAGAATGGGTTAAGGGGAGACACCCCAGTGAATAGGGATAACATATCAACATGAAACCTCCCCAGTTGATAACTAATATTAAGTCAAATATTGTTTGTATTACTAGTTTCCTGTAAATGTATGTTTAAATGAGCAAATGATGTATTAAGTTGTAAAATATGATTTAATTTGCATACATTTCCAGAACAGAAATCAGAACATTGGATTAAGACAGAATATTTTTAGTCAAGTGTGATGGAGTCTACCACATCTGGGGGTTGCTGGCTGACAGGTGGGGATCTCTCCTTCCTTATCGAGGCCACATTGTGGAGCACGACACAGGCTGTCACTATTTGACGAGCCCAGTCTGGAGCCAATTGTAGGCCACGCAAGCAGTTAAAGCGGGCTTTAAGGATGCCAAACGTCATCTTTATCCTAACCCTTGTTCTGGTAAGGGCCACATTAAAGGCATTCTGTGGCCCTGTGTTTGGGTCAGGATAGGGGGTCATCAAAAAGGGCTGGTAGGCCCCTACCAACAATCCACTGAAGAGCCCTGAAGATGAAAATTAATATTAGCATAATCCGTATTACAAAATGCAATACAAAATGTTACTTACAATTGCTCGAATCTGTGGCACAGTGCAGACTCCCTAAAGATCCGGGAGTCATGGACTGACCCAGGCCACTTTGCCTCAGTGCTGGTGACCAAGCATTGATGGTCACAAGTCATCTGCACAAGCATCTTGTGTTAAAAATCCTTCCACATAACAGCATTAACGTGAGGGAAACATCAATGTGCATCAGAAGGACTCCTCATTTACCAGTATGACCAAACATGTGTAGCCTATCCTTTATGCTTTACCTGAACGTTGATGCTGTGGAATGACTCACAATTAATGAAATTGCCTTCATTCTCCCCCAGCGATGCAGAAATGAGGATATGGGTGCAATCTATGGCACCAATCACCCTCGGGTGACATTGTACGCGCAAACGCAAAACCCATTATTGTCAATGGCTTGCGCGCGGCTGGCCACTCTTGTGCGTGCCGCGGTCAAAGTTCAACATAGTTTAACTTTGACCGCGGCACGCGCAAGAGCGGCCGCAGTGCGCTGTGACGTACATTCACGTGTCTGAAAAACAACAACAACAAAAACACAGAATACACGTGGATCCACAAACGGAACATGGACAAGAGGTTGATTTTGGCTGTCAGCGATCTCCCAGAGCTGTATCGGCTACGACACAACTTTGAGCTCGTACAGAGACCTCGGACGCAAAACTATGCTGTGGAAGCATATTTCACCATAATAAGCATGCCAGCTGTGTAGGTTATTGTAGCCTCTTCATTTAAATCATTCAGGTTTGTTTTAACTATGTCAAATCAACATATATGTCTCCACTGAAATACAATCCTATGTTACATTTTTTCTCAGTTACTTTGGCGCATTTGTCAAATCATAATTGCATTTGTACAACAGTGAGTGCATTTCTTAAAACAATTGGTGTAAACTGCACCTCATAGTGACTGACCTGAAAAATCGTGTATCTTGCTGGAAATCTTTTGTTTATGTCCAAAGCAAGTATTTATACCAATGACCCAATCAAACTGACAAGTCCCTACGCCATTGTTTATACCAAGATAGTGAAACTGCTTTGTGTTGTTGTCCATATTTAACAGTTCACTCTGGAAGTATAGTCTAATGAACAATGCACATGAAAGCGATCACTATTCCCTATGTGACAAAGTTACACATTATTGTCATCTCTGATCTGAGAAATACGCCAAAGCAACTGAGAAGAACTGTAGCCTACTGTTGTGAGCTGTGAAAACCAAATACCAAGTTGATTATACTGCTCCATACAGGTATTTGGAGGATTTTTTTTATTAAAAAAAAATATAATTTATACTGTTTATTGATCCCCAATGGGGAAATTACAATTTACACTCTGTTGTTATTACACAATAATAATATTGCATTTGTATGTTTATATGATGTAAAATATGTTTGGACTGATTGACACAAGTCATGTTCATTTTTATTGAAGTTCACATATAGGTATATAGGTAGGTATATGGCCTTTACACAGAATAACTACCCATTTCCAAGTGTGTAAGCTCCAGTTTTGGAGGAATTAATTGCACATATGCATTAAACAAAGTGTTTTCCAGAGAATGAATGATGCATGTATGAATGTAGGCTCATATCTTAGCTTTATAATACCCAACTGCAATGACTGCAGACCTCTTACTTAAGTATATAAACATGCAATGACACATAGTGTTGACATGCAACATTTTATTTAGAAATTAAAATAATCCACACGTCTTCATCTATTTAGAGGAGGAGTGTAAGAAAAGGTGGAAGAACCTAAGGGACAGGTACATAAAGGAGAGGAGACAAAAAAGTGGTGCAGGGGCAGACTTTGAAGTACTTTTCCATACTGTCTTGTCTGGAGCCACACGTCAGGGAGAGACAAACAGCCAGACGCTCCGTTGTAGAAATGGGCTTTCGGAATGTTGTTCGCATCCGGGAAATTGTAGGCCCGACTCTCGTCAGCAGACTGTCAAAATAACACAACACTATGCATACAGTCTGTGGGACTGTGAGCGCACGGCTTCAATGTGTCGCATTGGCAACATGCGGCTCAAGAAGCTGACAAAGATTCATAATTCCCTCTGCTGAAAATCTATATTTTTCATAAAGATGCTCATCAGGGAATGCCTAAAGGTTTTGTCGGTCTCTAAATGTTCTGGCTCTTCTGAGCACACCTCTCACTATCCGCGCATCAAGCTCCACCGGATCTTCTAAGAACGGTGGCGCCATTATCGTCAAGAATGAATGGATCAGTGGGCGGTGCTGTTACACCGATTGATCTCTAATCTCCAACATAACCTGCTCCCGACCAGGTTATGTTAGGTGTTATGTTAGGTTAGGTGTTCAGCATAAATTACCAGGGTGATTAAACCCAGTACCAAGTGATCCACCGTTGTGATACCCAAAACCCTGGGTTGAACCTGAAGTTACCTCGTTAACGTCAAATCTTGCTTCATAATACAGGCCTCAGGAGTCCGCTGTTTGTGTACTGTATAAAACCAAAGGTCAACATTAACTTATTGTAAGTTTAGTTACGTACGTAACCTACTTCACTAACGTCACGTTCGAAACAATCACAAATGTAGGCCTACTTAATTAAACCCAAATCACAATCTTTTCCTAAACCTAACCAAGCAGTTTTGTCGCCTAATGCTGCCCTGCATGTTGAAAAAGACAGCAACTGGGTTTTAACCGAGTGGTCTCTGCATGAGCTGGATCAAAAAGGTCAAAGTTGTCTAGGTGAAAGAAGGTGAGCATGCTGATATGTCTTTAATGTGCTGAAAAAAAGAGGGTTTATTGAACATAAGACCAAGATTCTGGGGTCTGGGGTCTATGTCCAGTGGTGACGGTTATTCACAGCAGACAGTCAGACATCTAATTAAACAGATTGGTCCTAGACAGCTGGTTGAAAGAGTCTGGAGGTGAACAGTTAGAGTCACTCTGAGTCCAGCAGAGGGCAGCGTGGACCAGGGAGACCTTCAGACCTGTTCACAGGGAGGAGGAGGTGGAGCCAACAGTAGTCTCTCTTATCAGACCCTTTGCAGTGATGACAGTGGGTCAACACTTTGTAACCTGTTTATAGGTGATGTTTATAATCCACTGCAGCACTCAGTGTCCAGTTTATTAGGTACAGCTAGAATGTCTAAAAAAACAGTAATGCAATGCATCCTCGAACTTTATATATAACTTTAATGAATAATGTTCAGTTTGTGTTAATTCATATGTGTAATTGTTTTAGAGGATGTAGTCTCACTTTAAAGATTATTCGGAACACCTGTAAGATTTTTAGTTAATGCAATTATCTAATCAACCAATCACATGGCAGCTGCTTCAATGCATTTAGGGGTGTGGTCCAGGTCTAGACAATCTCCTGAACTCCAAACTGAATGTCAGAATGGGCTGACTGATTCCAGCTGATAGAAGATCAACTTTGACTCAAATAACCACTCGTTAAAACCGAGATATGCAGCCAAGCATTTGTGAAGCCACAACATGAACAACCTTGAGGCAGATGGGCTACACCAGCAGAAGACCCCACCAGGTACCACTCATCTCCACTAAAAATAGGAAAATGAGGCTACAGTTTGCACAAGCTCACCAAAATTGGACAGTTGAAGACTGTAAAAATGTTGCCTGGTCTGATGAGTCCCGATTTCTGTTGAGACATTCAGATGGTAGAGTCAGAATTTGGCGTAAACAGAATGAGAACATGGATCCGTCATGCCTTGTTACCACTGGGCAGGCTGGTGGTGGTGGTGGTGTAATGGTGTGGGGGATGTTTTCTTGGCACACTTTAGGCCCCTTAGTACCAATTGGGCATCGTTTAAATGCCACAGCCTACCTGAGCATTGTTTCTGACCATGTCCATCCCTTTATGACCACCATGTACCCATCCTCTGATGGCTACTTCCAGCAGGATAATGCACCATGTCACAAAGCTCAAATCATTTCAAATTGGTTTCTTGAACATGACAATGAGTTCACCGTACTAAAATGGCCCCCACAGTCACCAGATATCAACC
Source organism: Sander lucioperca (assembly GCF_008315115.2). Lineage (NCBI taxonomy): Eukaryota > Metazoa > Chordata > Actinopteri > Perciformes > Percidae > Sander > Sander lucioperca. Next base: position 17,819,309 of record NC_050189.1, read on the forward strand.
CAATAGAACATCTTTGGGATGTGATGGAACGGGAGCTTCGTGCCCTGGATGTGCATCCCACAAATCTCCATCAACTGCAAGATGCTATCCTCTCAATATGGGCCAACATTTCTAGAGAATACTTCCAGCACCTTGTTGAATCAATGCCACGAAGAATTAAGGCAGTTCTGAAGGCGAAAGGGGGTAAAACACGCTATTAGTAGGGTGTTCCTAATAATCCTTTAGGTGAGTGTATGTGTGGCTGTTTAACTGTATTGTGTTACAGTGACAGGTGTTTCTATTTATCAACCCCGTTTAAACCAATGAGGTAAATAACTTGTAATAATATGCATCAACCGCTCAGGGCGCTGGTCCAGCACTGGCAGCCCACTCACTCTGAAATCTCTCCATTAGTGTAAATTGTAATTTCCCCACTGGGGATCAATAAAAACAGTATCAGTATCAATTAGTATCAATTTTTAATAAACTGAATTGCATATGTGTATAACAAAGTGTTTTTTTTTTCTAATAAGTATCTTTTGTCAACATTAAGTTGACCTTCTGTTGCTGCTCTTGCCAAATGTATTCCAGGCTTCAAAGTGCCATGTCAGTCCTGAAGTACTTTAGCTGTTGATTCTCCTTCAGATTCAGCTCCTCCTGTAACCCACGCTGTTAGTCCCACCCTCTCTGGCAAATGCAAACCAGACTGCCTACCAACCCCTCCCTAGTGCAGTGTCGGGGAAATTCTCAACGCATCATAACTTGCCAGAGAAAAATACAATTGCAGATCACAGCCACTAACTGCTCCCTAGTCCTAGCATCGAGGAAATGATCTAAATATATTACTATATTATACAGACAGAGAGATCAGTGTCGGGATACAAAGACGACTGCAGGTCACCACTCTTTCAGACCTCATGGCTCCATCAATGCTCCTGTTGTTCCTTCTGTCTGAAGCAGCTTCTGGTAAATATCAGCTCTGATTGTAAAAAGATTCATGTAGATTTTAAATGTTATGAATATTCAGTGATATCATCTTGTTGAAAGAAAATGTGAATGTGTTTACATTCTTGTGGAACATGTACCATTCCGGTTGCTGGAATGCAGAGATCGTGGAACCATCTTCTGCATGAGTCACATTGGGTCTACAAAGATAAACAAATTAGATAAACAAATTTGTAGTTCTGTCATTTACATTATGCACCAAAAAAAAAAATCATATAACAAATATGACAAATGTTAAGTCTAATTTGTTTATCTTTGTAGACCCAATGTGACTCATGCAGAAGATGGTTCCACGATCTCTGCATTCCAGCAACCGGAATGGTACATGTTCCACAACAATTGCTTCAATGTACCCCGTGTGGAAAAAAAACAAAAACAAAAAAAAAAACAACTAGAACTGCAAGCAGTTATGACGGGGTCGCAAGTCTCCCCCGATGACTAAATATTGACGTGTGAGCTGCAAGGTCTGCGGTACGTTGCCATTGCAAATATCCCATTAACATTGATTGAGAAGAACGGACGATCTTCGTAAAATGTGTGGGGGACCCCCAGAGGGTCATGGCTAACTAGGATCTAAAGTTTCATGTTGGTAGCATTTATTTTGGTTGAGATATGTAAAAGTTGGTGTTTTCATAGATACCTACACAAATTTGTTTGTGCGTAATTTGCGCAAATTTTGGGGATTATCTTCAGAGCGAGTACCGACTCTAGAGTCATAGTGAGAGAAAGTGTCTCCCCTGTTCTTTCTGACCACGGTGGGAAATGTGTAGCAGGAGAAGTTAACCCTCTCCTTGATTTCATGTTGTTTATGGAGAAGGAGAACCAGGAAATGAGTCGGGGGGGGGGGGAAATGCAACGCTACCAATCCACGGCCGAGCGCCGTAACGTGGAGTTACATTTTTTGAGAGGTGACGTCAGGCTGGGTATCTCGTACCTCTGTACGTAGCCACAGAGTGGATTTAACTCAGACATATAAAATGGCCTTCAGGGGTGAGAGACACTGACTATGAAAGAGATGAGATCTGATATTAAACATTTCCTGAAGGATTAGACCTGAACTATTGATGAGTCATGTCAACACGTATCTCAGTGAGGAGCTTCTTCATGTGTCTCAACAACAACTGTTAACTTGTGGTAATAGAGTCCTGTGTTATCTCTGCAGTTTTTACTGATTAATTAACATCCCTGCAGTGTTACACCTGATGGAGGTCATGACTGTTATTGATTACTATTGTTTATTATTGTTTTTCAGACGTGATTGTGGTAGCAGTGTACCCTGGAGATGATGTCATTCTGCCATGTCAGGCTGCTGAACGCTACATCAGTACTGTAAAGTGGACCAGACCTGACCTGGAGCCAGATACCGTCCTCTTATCCAGAGATGGACACTTGAAAACAGACGACCAGCATCCATCCTTTAAGGACAGGGTGGAGCTGGTGGACAGAGATCTGAAGGACAGAGACGTGTCTTTAATTCTGAAAAATGTGAACATCAACGACACTGGAACATACAAGTGTGGAGTTAAAACCGGTGGTACTGTCGAACTCATAATCAGAATCATCCATCTACAGGTTAGAGAGCCAGGTGCGGTAGTTCCAGGTGAGTAATTCTCTCTCAGAGAGTATTTCTGAGTACCAGGTTGTAGCTGCAGCTCCTCTAGAGTCTCCATGATGAGTTGGTCCCAGAGAGTCAGACAGAGAGAGAATCACTTCAAATCATCTTAACATTTAGAGAATATTTTACTCCTGTAAAAGTACTGTAAAAAAAAGTTACCTTAAAGTGCCCATATTATGAAAAAATCACTTTTTCTGGGATTTGGGGTGTTATGTTGTGTCTCTGGTGCTTCCACACACATACAAACTTTGAAAAAAATCCATCCATGCTGTTTAGAGTGAGATACAGTTTCTGAATGTGCCCTGCCTTCAGTCTCTGGGTGAGCTGTTCAAAATCGGCACGGCTTGTGACGTCACAAGCCGAAACGAGCAGGCTAACCGCAACCATTAGCTCGTTAGCATGCTAACGCTAATGCTAACGCTAGCATGCTACCTTGTTCTCAATAGCAAAGCACTGCTACAACACACACAAGTTCACCATAATCTACAAAAGAACTACTTACATGTGCGCCCTCATTTAGAAGTCTCCCAGCTAATCCTGCCTTGTAACTGACCAAAGTTGTAGAAACAGCCTTTCTTTTACTGTCTATGGAGCTAGCTAGCTGACATGATCTACATCTGAGCTACTGGGCATGTGCAGTGCAATCAAAGATAGTACAGAAGAAGAAGAAGAAACGAGGTCTCACTCTGTAGCTAAAACAGAGACCAGCTGAAAAGAGGATCTGCAGCAGTGAGAGAGAGCGGTGCAGTACAACACAAATATGGTGTTTGTTGAAAATTAAACCATGTAAACCTATTCTGGTACAACCTTAAAATACAATTATGAACCTGAAAATGAGCATAATATGTCTGCTTTAATCTTAAAGTACTTCTTACTTTCAATAAACTTTCCTCAAGTAACAACAAAATGACTTGATAACTGACTCTTGAAAAATGTGTCAAAGTAAAAAATAAGTCATTACAATGTTTAAATCGATGATCATTTCAGATATCCAAAACATTATTCTTCCTTTCCAGAAACGACGTTTTAGATATCTTCTTACGAGGAAGAACTTCAATTTCAGATACAGTTTAGTTATTGCTAGTCATAATTTTAATTTCAGATATCCAAAATGTTATTTTAAATATCTGATATACATTTTGACTAGTACAAATGTAAAATTAGATAACTACAATTAGAATTATGACTAGAAAATAAGATAAGAAAGACTTTATTAATCCCACACTGGGGAAATTTTTTGGGATATCTGAAATGGAAAGCCATGAATGACAAAAGTGACGTAATTTTTCCTAGGAAGAATGACGATATGTACTTTTTGACTAAGAAGAATTGAAACACGGATATCTGGAATAAATATCCAGTATAGCTGTTAAATGTTAACACAGCTTGCCTGTGATGTGCTGTGTTGTGATTGGTGGATTTAAACAATAGGAAACAGATGTTTTAAACCACCGTGGTGCTGCAGCCACACACATATTGTCAGGGTTTTGGTATTTTGTTCTGTCTTATTGTGGTAGTCTTGTTTTTCTGTTATGTTCTGTTTCCTGTTTTATTTTGTAGTCTGTCTTGTCTCCTTTGTCTTGTCTAGCTTACTTCCTCTCTTTGTTTGTTTCCCGCCTTTTTTGATTGTTCTACCCTGATTTGTTTCACCTGTTGTGTCACCTGTCCAGTGTTAGTCCTCGTTACCTGGTGTATTTAGTTCCTGTTCCGTCTGTGTCTCTTGTCGGATCATTGTTTATTCTTTTTGCTGTGGTGTGCTGTTTAGGGTTTTGTGGGTGAGTTGCTTTTTGCATTCCTTGTCGCTGTATTCCCTGTGGTTTTTGATTATTTTGGTTTTCTCTGTGATTTTTTTTGGAACTCGTTTTTGCTGTGCCGGTTTCTGGACACTTTTTGTTGTAGTCTTTTTGTTAATAAATTCTCTACTCTAAACTGAACTGCATTTGGGTCCAAGCCTTGCTACTTACATCTCTAACACACCGTGACACATATATAACAGTTTTATATCTATGAGTGCAGCAACACATTTCCTACAGCAGGACACCAGGGGCCTGTTCTGTTTTAGAGACTCTGACTGAGGAAGAGATCAGATCAGCTGTTCTAATCTAAGGAGATGCTAAGACTTGAACTATTGATTAGACATTGATCAGCTTCATGTGTCACGACAACAACTGTTTACCTTGTGGGAATAAAGTCCCGACGGCCAAGTACCACGTACGTTCTGCGCCTGCGAGAGAGGAAATAACTCTCCATACCAGCAGGCGGCGGTAATCTATCTTCATACATCCATGTAATCTATTCCTCATTCAACAAGGGAAACCAGATACAGATGTTGCTATGACACCCACAACAAACAGCGTTTGCTCTCAGCAGCAGAACTGAACCGAGCCTACGGTCACTCTGCTTCACCCCCCGCCTTAAGAAATCTTTAAGGACAAAAATTGTTAAAATAAATATACCTTAACAAGTAGTTATGTATATCTTGTTGTACGTTTGCCATATTATGGACACAGAAATATTTATTCCAATCGTTCAAGCCTTTGTGTTTTTAGAAGGAACATTCAAACGTAATTTTTCACCAGTTTTGACAGCTCTCTGTGTGTTGGATTGATCAGATGAGATGAAAAATGAAAGGAGCCTTGAATGTGCCTGGCAGAGTCGTTTGTTTTTCCCACTCTCGTTTTCAAGCTGAACAGCCAATCTGTTCGACCGACAGCGGCCAACGCCGAAGGCTGACGATCGGCAATGGTGCAGGACACACCACACAAACTAGGGCAGCGCCGGTCGCTCACCGTCAGCCCAATAAGATCATTGATTTAGTTAAAATGTAAGTAATAAAGCCTGTTACTCAGAACAGGACGGCTCTCGTTAGATGAAGTGTGCGCCTCTTTTCTTTCTGATTCAGGATCAGTTTTAACCTGTGAAGCCGTACAGGGTGTGGCCCTGCCTCTTCAGAGCGTACGCCACACCCATGGCGCTCACCGTCTTCCTCTTAGCGTGCTCAATGTAAGCTGACGGCATCACGACTCACGTTCTTAGACCGCAGACGCTCTTCACTCTGCTGTGGCGGTTTTGATGATGTTGGTGACTTTACGGTGTCTTCTAACGTTATTGCTGCATCGCTCCATGATTCCTCAAACTACGGCGTGGCCCGAGGCCCAAATCACAAAACGCACATGCAATAATTGAGCTTAAAAAAAAAGTGTGGTGCTGCACTCGGCCATTTAATCACATCACAATCTTATAAACTGTTGACATTGTGGGAATTAATTCCTGACTCATGTTTTTTTTTTTTTTTATATCTTCAGGTTCTAAGGATGGAAACTCCTCTCCTGTAGGCCTATACCTTGGACTAGCAGCAGGTGGACTGGCAGCAGGTGTTCCAGTATTACTGCTTCTTGTAGCTGTTGTTGCAGTGGTTGGTGTCCGGAAATATAAAAGACGTAAGGACAAGAGATCAGGACAACCTGCTGATTATAAAGCATCGGCCGTTCAGTTCATCTGACAACTCCCAGAGCTCTTTACACCTGATTGTTTTCTCATGTGTTGTAAATATTCAACACTTTTTCTTTCTGTAGATGTGTGTGGAACTCTGCTATTTGTTTTTTCCCAACCAATCTCTTCCCTCTAGGAGAAACAATTCAGAACTGTTGAAATAACGGGACTTTTTATTATTAATAATTGTTTGTTATTGTTTTTCAGGCCCGATTGTGGTAACAGTGGAGGCTGGAGATGATGCCATTCTGCCATTCAAGACTAAATCCTCCATCAGCATTGTACAGTGGAGCAGACCTGACCTGAAGCCAGATACCGTCCTTGTATACCTCAATGGTGTCTTGTATCCAACCGACCAGCATACATCCTTTAAGGGCAGGGTGGAGCTGGTGGACAGAGATCTGAAGGACGGAGACGTGTCTTTAATTCTGAAGAATGTGAGCAAAAACGACACTGGAACATACCAGTGTTATGTTAGAGAAGCTGGTTCAGAACGTGATAGTGCCTGCTTCACCTCTGAGCCAATCAGAACCGTCCGTCTGCAGGTTACAGAGCCAGGTGAGGTAGTCTCTCTCAGAGTTTTTCTGAGTATCAGGTTGTAGCTGCAGTTTCTAACATCAGAGAGGATGAAGACTGCTCCACTATCACACATTTACTGACTCATATGTTTTATTTAACTTCAGGTCCCCCGAGGAAGGAAACTCCTCTCCTGTAGGCCGATACGGAGGACTGACAGCAGGTGTTCCAGGTGGACTGCTTCTTGTAACTGCTGCAGTGGTTCTTGGCCTGATACAGTATATAAAAGACTTAAGAAGAAGAGATCAGGACTGCCTGCTGATGATGATGATGATGATGATAAAGCATTTTTCCACCTCCACCTTACCGTGGTGGGGGGGTTTGTGTATCTGAGTCTGGGATCTGTATTATCTGGAGCTCTGAGATCCTCTAGGGTCTCCATGATGAGTTGGTCCCAGACTAAGTAAATCAGTTCAAACAAACTTTACCTTTAGAGAACTAGAATATTTAACTTGAGTAAAAGTAATGTTGCTTTAAAGAAAAGGAGAAGTGACGTAACTTAAAGTACTTTTACTTTTCAATACATTTTCCTCAATTTAAAATAAAATGACTCGATAATTGATTCTTGAAAAATGTGCTCAGATAAAAGTAAGTCAGTTAAAATGTTCTTTAAGAGCAGGATGAAGCAGAAAACAGAGATGTTCAGACAATATAAACTCAGCAGTATTACACAGAAATACTTTGCTCCATTAAATGAGCAAATGTAATCCATTACTTCAGCCCAGCTGTACTCAGCACTGATATATTACAGCAAGGTTTTAAAAGTGCACTCCCAAACGTATTTCATTACTTTGTGGTGATGTCTGAAGTTCTACCATGGACTCTGTAACATTTTTTGTGTAAAAAATGCCTTGGTTACCTTGTTTCAAGCCATTCTAGCGTGGTATAGAAAGCCTGCAGGAAGACTCTTGATTCTCATTAAAGGTGCTCTAAGTGATGTAACACGTTTTTTTTAGGCTACAACACTTTTTTTTGTCACATACAGCAGACATCTCCTCACTATCTGCTAGCTGACTGTCCCACTGTAAAAAAAAAAAAATGCGGTCTCTGAAGACAGCCCAGGCTCCACAAACACCAACAAAAACAAACTGCACCAACCTGCACCACCAAACATAACAGTGTTCCAGCCAATAACCGACTAGAAGGATTTGGTTGAGTCATGAATATGCATTGTGGAAGTATCCTACGTGCCAACGCTGCTGGAGTGATGGCTCAACCAGCTCCTTGTTGTCGGTTATTGGCTGGAACGAGCTAAGCTGTTTGAATCTGATTGGCTAACAGCTAGCCAATGAGAGCCTGGCTATCAGCATCCTTTACCCAGCCCAACTGGGCATGCAGCTCATGAATAGTAATGAGCTCAGGCAAAATGATGTCAAACTGACCAGCTTTTGTAATTGGCCTGATTTCTCTGCTTATTTCTTTTCAGTGGCTAGAGCTGACAGAGGAGGTAGCAGTTAATTTTCACATTCGTGACATAACACAAACACTTATGGACCTAATATATTTAATAAGTAAAAACGGGTTTGTGTGGCAGGGCACCTTTAACAGAAACCTCTGTTACCTCCCTAAGCGTCAGGTATACTCCAGCGGGACACCGTGCGCCAGGCTCCGTAGATGGCGACGCGCTACGAGCAGGCCCAGAGACAATGATGCTCAACGCGTTGTTCGTTGCAGTATTGCTTCATTGACAGCCATGGTGACGTCATTTTATGGTGCGCACACCTCCCGCTGGGAACACAGCGGCTAGCATAAACCGAGCCTTACCGTGGTGGGGGGGGGGTCTGTGTATCTGATTTCCCAGAGGAGGGTCAGACTGAGAGAGGTTCAGTTCAACTGTCTACTTTTACCTTTAGAGAACTAGAATATTTTACTTGAGTAAAAGTTGCTTTAAAAAAAAAAGTTTTACTTATATAACAATATAAGTAAAAGTCAATGATCACAATGTAAACTCGGCCGTAATACACATAAATACTTAATACTCCATTAAATAGATAAAGAATAATGTACTCAGCATTTATCTATCACTGCAAGCTTTTAACAAAAAAATAATGTTTCTTTAGTTGTAAATATCAGCAGACGGAGCAGCCACCAAATATCTTCTAATCAGGTGTAGAGAGATCTTCATCATGTTATCTGTTTGGTGTTTTGGTAATAATACATTTTATATGGAGGGAATATTAAATGCTTGTTTTCTCTGCGTAATATAAAAGCTCATGGTGCCTGCTTGGAATGATTTCTTAGCTGATTTAAAATCCACTAACATTGAATAGTTTAAACTGAGGAGTTGATTACATTGTGAATATTGTTGTTATTGTAATTATAAAATCATCTAATGCAGCTCAGAATATCTCAGGGGGACATAGAGGACGAGTCTGTCTCTAAATAAGACCTTCAACTGGATTATTATCTATGAAATAGAATTACATGATGTTTGCCAAAGGAAATGTTTTGAAATGTGAACTATACAAAAGTGATGATCTTTGAAATCAGTTGATAATTATTTAATATGAATCAATGGATGAAATAATAATGATCAGAGACATGATGGAAGTTAATAACTCAGTTTTAACATTCAGATACCTTAATGCGCCTTAAACTGTTTTACTATTTTATCTTATTCTGATAAATACTTTATTTTGCTACATTTGATTCCAAGTTGTTACTTTTATATAGTCATTGTTGTGCATTTTTTATTTTTTTATTCTTTGAACACAAATAAAGCCGCTCCAAATATCCAACCTCATATTGTGTGTGTGTGTTCTATTAATATATTAATATGTTAAATGTGTAGAGGAGGAGCAGAGACTGGGGGAAGGATGTGATCCTGAGAGACTAAGATCTGAACTGTCAGCTGAAGACACCTTTGTCCAACGTGTCCAGGATTTCACAAACACACTCACACTTGTTTCATGCTTCTTGCAGTCGGGGCGATGCAGACGGCGATATATCCCAACTGCGGTCTGGCTGGTTGCGCGGAGAGTCTGCAAGGTTCTTTAACAATGCGACCGTGTTGCAGTGATTGGCTACAGAAGAGAAGAAGTCTGTTCTTGGAGCCGCTCTACCTTTGACCACAATCAGTATCAACTCCCAGACTGTTCGAGCATGCTCGCCGTCCGCACCACGCTGACCGTAAGAAGCACAAAACACGACAGGTTTAACTGTTGATCAGCTCTCCAAACTGACCTTTAAAAACCAATCTGAGGATGTTTTGTGAGTTATGAACCAAGATGTGTTATTATAGGGTTAGGTGTAGTAAGTGAATCTGAGCCTGCTGAACCTGTTGACACACCTGTGCTCCAGGTAACTACTGCAGGTGAGAAACACAAAGACACAGAGGATTGGACACCGCTGGACGGGGTTCAATCCTCTGTGTCTTTGTGTTTCTCACCTGCAGTTCAGTTCAGTTCAGTTCAGTTCAGTCACTTTATTATCTCAGATTCTAAAACTGATCTACAGTCAGGAGCACAAGATAAAAAAAAAACATACAGCAAACAACGTACAAATAACAAAAAGACAACAAAACAAAGACATAAAGTTTCCTATACATACAATATACACAACACAATTTTACACAATACTACCGGAGAAATCTCTAAAAGAAAATCTACATTAGATTAAATTAAGCCGAGTTATTGCACATTGAAGAAAGGAGTTTTTACTCCTATTGCTCTTGAACCTGCAGCATCTCATTATCATTTTCCTCTTTAAGGTCTTTGTTATAAACAGAGAGCTCCCATTACAGTTTGTTTCTCTGATAACATGTGGTGCCTTAAATAGTAATGCTGTGATGCTGTATGAAGAGGAATCCGCCGACACTGTTCTTGATTATAAAAAGGTTTATTACAAGCAAAGATTCAGCATCAATTTTACAAACTCCTGCAGAGAGCTTGGAGAACGACCAACCCAATCTTCAAAATTTGTCGCTATGCCTTTTCTTTGTGTGCACACAGCTTATATCTCAATGCATTGTATTAGCATAGGACGTGATTTGTAAGTATACCATTGGACTGACCAATCAATGCCTGTTATCTGGCACAACTCCAAAAAAGGTGTCTTCTGTCTTGGGGGACCTCTGCTCATGTTAACAATTTCCAGATGTTCTCAGTGAATGTAGAGTAAAGTTCATGCATCCTCCTTATACCAACTCTTAAGTCAAAGTGTATAGAAAGTTATAGAATGTCAATATACCACAAACACTCAAGAGTTAATAATAATAATAATAATAATAATAATAATAATAATAATAATAATAAAAGAAAAGGTGATTTAATATAATTTATTCTGAGATTTTTACAGTGCAAAGGATGAAGTAAACATGCAATCAACAACTGATGAACTGATCATTTTGTCAAACAGCTTGTAATGATTATTTATATGAAGGAATAGAAGAGTGTGTTTACAGCATGTAGTAGAGGGTGGTACAGTGTAGTAGAGGGTGGTACACTACAGTATGCAGTGTAGTAGAGGGTGGTACAGTGTAGTAGAGGGTGGTACAGTGTAGTAGAGGGTGGTACAGTGTAGTAGAGGGTGGTACAGTGTAGTAGATGGTGGTACAGTGTAGTAGAGGGTGGTACGGTGTAGTAGATGGTGGTACAGTGTAGTAGAGGGTGGTACAGTGTAGTAGAGGGTGGTACAGTGTAGTAGAGGGTAGTACAGTGTGGTAGAGGGTGGTACAGTGTAGTAGAGGGTGGTACACTACAGTATGCAGTGTAGTAGAGGGTGGTACAGTGTAGTAGAGGGTGGTACAGTGTAGTAGAGGGTGGTACAGTGTAGTACAGGGTGGTACAGTGTAGTAGAGGGTGGTACAGTGTAGTAGCGGGTGGTACAGTGTAGTAGAGGGTGGTACAGTGTAGTAGAGGGTGGTACAGTGTAGTAGAGGGTGGTACAGTGTAGTAGAGGGTAGTACAGTGTAGTAGAGGGTGGTACAGTAGGCCTTTGCTTCAGTTAGAGCTCTGCTGAGGAGGGAAATGAAGTCTGTACGGCGCCATTTTGCCTGTCTGGGCCTGTTCCTGTAATCAGAGAACACAATGGAGAATACTTAGTGGGTGGATCACATGGTATCAAAAGGCTCAAAGCACATTTTAAATGTGCACCCCCCCCCCTCTCAGTCAGGATGTGGTGTAGAGAGAAACTGCAGCTCTTTTATCATACAGTATGTCTGAATGGACTGTTGAAGTTTCACAGCAAACAACTACATTTACAGTTGTAACATGTCTTTGATTCCACAATCAGCTGAGTCACCGTACAACAGCTGCATGGAAACTGTGGGTCTGACCATCCATCCGAGGAGGCAGTGGAGTCCTCTCACGCTACTCCCTCAGGATGCACACCAATACGTATAATTTCCTAAAAAATAAGCAACCTCTAAATTTAGCCGAGAAAAGGTGACTGTAAGCAGTGGCGTTTTTTGGCACGGGCGAAGCGGGCAGCCGCATAACTCATGGGGTCATGCACTAGCACTTAAAAAAAAAAAAAATCTTCGAAGCGGTTTTCTACTGTATTATCTATCATTTCACCGTGTGGGGAATTGGGGAATTGGCAAATTTGCGCCCCTGCTTGCTGAGAAGGTGCCGTGCGCACACTGCACAGAGAAGTTGTGTGAGAAGGGGGGTGGTGGGGGGAGCGGGGGACACTTCACCTCTGGGTCGAACAGGTTGCTGGGCATAGGCACCGATACCGTTGGTGCTCTGCAAATACTGAGCACCCACGAAGCTGATCGCGGTTATGTGTCAGTTAAACTTTTCATCTCAATCCTATCCTGAGTTGACAGAGCCTTGCCTACTTCACGGCTTTATTATCCAGTTGATAGGCGTGTGTGTTCATGTCGGCCGTCTGAAATGCAAACATTTTTTGACTACTTTTTTTTTTTATAGGGCGTGCGCCCGAGAGCATTCAATAGGGGAGCAGATTTCATACAATAACATCATTGATGATTTTGCATCAAGGAAAACCAGAAAGGTCAGGTTTTAGTTTTAGTTTGTGTTTTCTGTTCTTAGTGCTGTAGTGTAACAGTTAGATTCTCTTTAGTGTGTCTTCACATTTGTGTGTGATGAAGGATTTGTGCTATTTAGAATAGGCCTATTTATTCTATATTTTATTTGTATATTATTCTTAATATTTTATATCATTGTTGCTCTCTGCTATTGTTACAATTTTTATATATCTGATTGTATATCTTTTTGGCACATTTATTTATATATATATATATATATATATATATATATATATATATATATACAGGTACAGGCCTGGGGGGGGCTCGAAGGGGGTCTCGCCCTGGGTGTAATTCCATGTAGAACCGCCACTGACTGTAAGCCGGGTACACAGCATAGTCAAGACAAAGCCTTTAAAGGCAGACGTTTCTGTTCAGTTAGGCCAGCAAATATGACCGTCATGTGGCCACACAAATAAATGAATAGTTAATATTATAAAAATGATGGTGGTTTGGGTTACAACACTCCTGCGACACCAAAACCTGTTTCCTTTCTTGTGTGTTCTCCTTAACTTCTTCTTCTTTTTCCTGTTTAGGAGCCAAACACCCCCCCCCCCCCCCACCTCCTCCCTACGAGGATCTTTACACTCTTATGTTCTTTATGTGTTTCAGGTTGGAGCAGACAATGTGAGGGCCCTGTATGAGAGAAGCCTGGAGCTCGACATCAAGTACAAGAGGCTTTTAATTAAAAAAACAAGTCTGGAGATCAAAAATCTAGAATATGAGAAGACGGTAGTACATGACTGAATGTATGAATGACTGAACTTACAGTTATACTGACATTGTTTTTCTGTGTTCCTAGGAAAGAGAGAACACATGAGGACACATTTTTTTCAACTTTGTGGTCTTTTTCTATGTTTTTGTGGCTTGTCCCAAAGATAATTTGTTGTGCCTTTGAAATTTTTGCCAGGGTTTTCAACAAGTTATTTTTTTCAGTTTCCTATTTTTTGTTTTTTTTACAACTGCTATAGAAGTGAATAAAACATCCAAATTCAATGAAAGTAGTTAAATGATCATTAATTTAACTTGTGAAGAGCATTGTAGGGTACCATCCATGTAGCTGTTTTTGGTTTGAAATTTTTTGGTTGTAAGAAAGCCAAATATCTGATATGGAAATGATCTGAACATGTATCAAATTGACCCGAGGACAACAGAATGGGTTAAGGGGAGACACCCCAGTGAATAGGGATAATATATCAACATGAAACCTCCCCAGTTGATAACTAATATTAAGTCAAATATTGTTTGTATTACTAGTTTCCAGTAAATGTATGTTTAAATGAGCAAATTATGTATTAAGTTGTAAAAAATGATTTAATTTGCATACATTTCCAGAACGTAAATCAGAACATTGGTTTAAGACAGAATATTTTTAGTCAAGTGTGATGGGGTCTACCACATCTGGGGGTTGTTGGCTGACAGGTGGGGATCTCTCCTTCCTTATCGAGGCCACATTGTGGAGCACGACACAGGCTGTCACTATTTGACAAGCCCGGTCTGGAGCCAATCAGAGGCCACGCAGGCAGTTAAAGCGGGCTTTAAGGATGCCAAAAGTCATCTCTATCCTGACCCTTGTTCTGGTAAGGGCCACATTAAAGGCATTCTGTGGCCCTGTGTTTGGGTCAGGATAGGGGGTCATCAAAAAGGGCTGGCAGGCCCCTACCAGCAATCTACTGAAGAGCCCTGAAGATGAAAATTAATATTAGCATAATCAGTATTACAAAATGCAATACAAAATATTACTTACAATTGCCATACCTTGCTCGCATCTGTGGCACAGTGCAGACTCCCTAAAGATCCGGGAGTCATGGACTGACCCAGGCCACTTTGCCTCAGTGCTGGTGACCAAGCATTGATGGTCACAAGTCATCTGCACAAGCATCTTGTGTTAAAAATCCATCCACATAACAGCACTAACGTGAGGGAAACATCAATGTGCATCAGAAGGACTCCTCCTTTGCCAGTATGACCAAAACATGACCAAAACATGTGTAGCCTATCCTTTATGCTTTACCTGAACGTTGATGCTGTGGAATGACTTGCGATTAATGAAAATTGCCTTCATTCTCCCCCAGCGATGCAGAAATGGGGATATGGTTGCAATCTATGGCACCAATCACCCTCGGGAAGCCTAAGGAGTATGATGAATTTCATATGCAGCAGTGAACATCATGGGGCCTAGATTATTTATAGATGAAGTTTCAATTTAAATTATTATTTACCTGCTATTTCATAAAAGCCCTCTTTGATGGACTGCGTGGGAAAGTGCCCTGGGAACACAACAAATGTATTCAGTTGTGCTGTTAAAGCAAGCACCAACTTGCAGATTGCGCGGCAGACAGTGTTCTTACTCTGGACTGAGAGCGCATGGCTTTGATGTGTCACATTGGCAACATATAGCTCAAGAAGCTGACAAAGATTTGTAATTCCCTCTGCTGAAAATCTATATCTTTCATCAGGGAATGCCAAAGGGTTTTGACGGTCTCTAAATGTTCTGGCTCTTCTGAACGCACCTCTAAGAACGGTGACGCCTGGGTTGAACCTGAAGTTACCTCGTTAACCCAAATCTTGCTTCGTAGTACAGGCCTCTGTAGGATTTGGATTTGTTGCAGCGCCCCTGTTTTCTACCATTAAGTGAAGGAGGAAGTTCTTGCATCTATGTCTTTCTTTCTTTTATTTTGAATAAAAAATATAACTAAAATACAATATAAAAATACAAGAAGTGTGTTGCAACATACAAAAGGAAAAAATAAAATGTATAACAACTTACAAACAAGAAACGGGACGAAGCAGACTTATTTTTTTACACCTATTATTATTATTATTATTATTATTATTATTATTATTATTATTATTATTATTATTATTATTCAGCTCTAAATAGTTCCACTATATATTATGTATTTTCTTAAATATCTTTTGGCAAGTAAAGACATGAAAAGTGATTTATTCTCTCTATGCATCTGCATCATTTGTCTTTGAGCATTAAGATTTACAGTAATGTAGAAAATGGTCAGTGTTCTGCAGCTGCACAGCATTGTGGGAAGGTTCCACCATGTTTCCAGGTCTGATGAAGGCCTCTACAAGTGTCTCATCAGCAGTGTTGGAGAGTCTCCACCCAGCTGGGTCTCTATCACAGGTGAGGAGGTTACCTTTGATTTCAGGAGTTCATTCATCCAGATATTCACCTGACAGCGGATTCTCTCTATAGGGAAACCAAAGACCTCAGATCCACCTCTGAGCTCTATGCTGCCCCCTTACACAACAACAGCTCTGCCCCCGACCTCAGACATCCTCCACCTTGTGATCAGACAGGTCTGCCACCTGGTGGTGTTCTGTCAGTACTGCATCTCCACTTTCATCATGGTGTCTTTATATCGACACAGGACCACAGGTAACACTGAGAATCATTCACTGACCTTACAATCAATCAATTAAAGGTGCCCTGCAACACAAAACTGTTTTTACTTGTATTTTTTGAAATATGCTAGGTCCATATGTGTTTGTGTTATGTCGTGAATGTGAAAATTAACTGCTACCTCCTCTGTCAGCTCTAGCCACTGAAAAGAAATAAGCAGAGAAATCAGGCCAATTACAAAAGCTGGTCAGTCTGACGTGGTGTTGCCTGAGCTCATTACTATTCATGAGCTCGCCCAGTTGCGCTGGGTAAAGGATGCTGATAGCCAGGCTCTCATTGGCTAGCGGTTAGCCAATCAGAGTCAAGCAGCTTAGCTCGTTAACTATTAATGAGAACTGGCACAAATCTTCCTGCAGGCTTTCTACACCACGCTAGAATGGCTTGAAACAAGGTAACCAAGGCATGTTTTCATCGTATCATTTGCATAGCTGTTGAAACAGGTGACCTTCTTTACGTTCTAAAACCAGCCTCTGGAGACTCGACCAGCTGAGTCGGAGCGACACCATCAGCAGGTTTGAGTCGAGCTGAGACGGGCCGGTTCAGACCGCTGCAAAACATTCAGAACTGAAAGGTTTGTCTCGTTGCAAATTTTTGATCTGAAACGGAATTTCGTAGCAGATAGTAACAGATGTAAGTCGTGTTGTTGTTTATATTTGTTTAGATGTCAAGTTTTAAATCTCTTCAGATCAAATCAAATAAAATGATGAGCATCTTTTCTCTCTGTGCTTTGTTCCAATGTGATCATAACTTCACTCCTCTCATATCAAACAGCCTGTTTCATGTAGCTGACATTGAGACATAGGCTTATGTAAAAATAGGATGAGTGTCATAGTTAAAATAAATATAACTACATAAGTAGATATGTATATATTATTGTACGTTTGCCATCCTATGTTTTTTTTAGAAGGAACGTTCAAATGTAATTTTTGGCCAGTTTTGACAGCTCTTTGTGTTGGATTGATCAAATGAGATGAAAAATTATAAGAGCCTTGTGTGCACTCTCACAGTTATTTGTTTGCTTTCCTCACTACCGTTTTCAAGCTGAACAGCCAATCAGATGGATGCATCCTCTCTGATGTTTGAAACTGCAGCTTCAACATGATACACAGAAAAACTCACTGAGAGAGACTCACTCACCTGTAACCTGCAGACGCATTCTGATTGGCTCAGAGTCCAGGAAGGCTCTCTTTGTACATCTTGAACCAGCTGTTAGTGAAATGTGACATTTGTCACATTCTGCTGCAGAGTGTTTCTGAATTGAATTAACTGTTTTTGGACACTCTGGTGTGTGTTGTCATGTGTGTGTTAATGTGTTTATGCACTTTATTTTGTAGCCTAAACGTTACTCTAATACATTGACGATTGAATTAAAAATCCATAAGTTAAAGACCTCTGAGCTGTTTCCTGCTGAACTGAGCATGTGTAAAGAAAGAGAAGGAGCTGTGCTGCCACCTGCTGGCTGTCTGACTCAACTGATATGATGCTTTTATCCAAACACATTTTTACAATGTGCATTTTATTGAAAAAGATAAGAATATGTATATAAAGTGTCTGTTTATAATGTCTACATCTGTGCAGGAATGTGCAGTTATTGTCCAGGGGTATAAAAATGTACAGTTTAAATACAAAAATATGTGCAAGAGGGAAGATAGTAAGGTGTGACCTGGCTGTGTCAGTGCTTCAGATGATGGTTCAGAGTTGGCTTTGACTTCATATATTAACTTCTAGCTGTGTTCTCATTAACGTGACAGTCTGCTAGAATTGGGCTGTATCCATGGAAGTGGGTGTGCCATCTGATGGCTGGTATCCTTTGAAAAGTTGCCCGTGAAAAACACATCTAAAGAATGGAAATGGTGTCTCAATTTGAGTTGTTTGTCTCTTTGTAGCTGCATGAGGCTCATTAATTAAAGCATAATATAGTGAGGTGTGAAGGTCTCTGGGGGACCAGTGATTGGCCAGTTGGACTCCACTGGTTGGACTGGTGTGATGGTGTTCAGGTCTTCCTCAGTGAGGAGTAGAGGACCTCTGGGTCTGCTGGAGACTCTGAACACAAACAGTGCAAACATTATGAGGAACTGTTGGTGACAAACTCCATCAGCACCACAACACAAGTCTGCATTATTATCAGACACCTCATACATGTGTAGCTATGCAGTCAATTTACATTTTTAGTAGCCATGTAAACAGCTTAGTCTGAATATTGTTTTTTTCTGAATAAGAACAACACAACTGAGTATTTTGTGCATGTAAACATAGTCAGTGTTTTGTCCTTTTGTAGCTATATCTTTTTTTATAGGAATAGCTCATTATATTTCCACATTTGGAGGGAAATCTTCTTATTCTCATTTTTTCAGTCTCATTTTCTGTAAGTACACGTGTGCATGTAAAAGTAGTCACTGTTGTTTTGGGTAGTGTGTACACTGTTTACCGTGTATAACACCAGTGTGTAACAGTGACGTGTAGAGCGACTGTCTGCAGTCTTGTGCAGTCGTTTGCAGAAGTAGTACGATACACGCTGTCTGCATGTCTTGACCAGAGCACGGTCAGTAAACATCATTGACGTCTTATTTTTTTACACGTATTATTATTATTATTATTATTATTTAATAGTTCCACTATATATTATGTATTTTCTTAAATATCTTTTGGCGAGTAAAGACATGAAAAGTGATTTATTCTCTGTATGCATCTGCATCATTTGTCTTTGAGCATTAAGATTTACAGTAATGTAGAAAATGGTCGGTGTTCTGCAGCTGCACAGCATTGTGGGAAGGTTCCACCATGTTTCCAGGTCTGATGAAGGCCTCTACAAGTGTCTCATCAGCAGAGATGGAGAGTCTCCATCCAGCTGGGTCTCTGTCACAGGTGAGGAGGTTACCTTTGATTTCAGGAGTTCATTCATCCAGATATCCACCTGACAGCTGATTCTCTCTACAGAGAAAACAAAGACCACAGACCCACCAACCTCTGCAGCCACACCCCCTTCAGCCTGCCTCCACCGTGTGGTCATAGCCTTCGTCCACCTGGTGGTGCTGTACTGCATCTTCACTATCATTTTGGTGTCTTTGTGTAACACTCATTCACTCAAATCATTCACTAACAATCAATGAATCTCACAGCATCACTCTGGTGTTGATGATTGACAGTTGTCTCTAAGAGAACTCTTCAGCTGATCAATAATCTACATTTTATTTTGATCTCTCTGTGTTCAGCTTTATGTCTTATTCTGTCTTCCTGTAAGCGAGTTTGGGTTTCCTAGCATGTCCCGCCTTACTCTGTCTCTGATTGGCTCACCCTGGTATTCTTACCCTAACCCTAACCAATCTCACTCCTAATGCCTAAATTTAACCAATCCAACCGACAAATGCAACGAGTATTAGCCAATCAGAGGCAGAGTTTGGCGGGACATTCCTTTGCCTTTCTAGGAAAATGCAATCTCGCCTTCTGTGATGTACATATACTTAAGAGCTCAAACTGTGTTTGGGGTTAGGGTTATACAACCTGTTCAGGGCTGAAAAATTACTCAATTAAAAGTAATATGTAGTTCATTTAGAATGTACTTTAAGTAAAAGTTACTTAGTTACATAAAAAAACACTGTAAAACGGGGCAGGGGGGGGGGGAATCTCTCCCATATAGTGAAAATAGGAGAAGGGGTCATAAATCCAAAACTATTTAGTTTTTAATTAAAAAATCTATACAAATGTATAAACATCTATACAAATATATACACATGTAATAACAACATAACACATGTCACACATGAGTTTTTCTAAGAGACCCTTAGAAAGATATAATGCGCAATTTTAGTTCAGACCACATGTTAACGTCTCCCACTCAGTTTGCGGCTCGCTGACACAGGGGTCTACTGAGAGAGAAATACTCTGTACTGTTTGCTTCGTTACGTGTATTAAATTGTGAAGGTGTCCCTTTGGGCTCTGGGTAATTGTGACGCCATTTCCATGTATATTTTTTAAAAGCATCAATACAGGTTACAGGACAAAAAGAATTCAAGAAAAACACTGCAAAGGCAAACGCTGCTGAGGCAAACACCGATGGGGAGCTTATTCTTCCGTTGAGGAGCCAGGCAGCCTGTTCTCATGAAGCATTATATATGTATAAAGTATATTATATCTGTGAAAAGTAAAGCTCTACAAGCTCTACTGTCAGCAGCACATTGACTGCTGCTGTATGAGAGAAGATCCTCGTAGGGAGGAGGTCGGGGTGTTTCTCTCTACCAACATTAAATAGGAACTGAAACAGACTGAGAGGGTGGGGGAGGTTTAAAAAAAAATTAAAATGTACTTTGAGCCATTTGATACCATGTGATCCAGAGCTCTAACTGAAGCAAAGGCATACTGTTGTAACTCTTGCAGCAATTTCTCTCTGTGTCCAAATCAAATGTCTCCTTAGGGAGACTAATAAAGGTACTTTGACTTTGACTACTGCACCACCCTCTACTACACTGTACCAGCCTCTACTACACTGTACCAGCCTCTACTACACTGTACCGCCCTCTACTACACTGTACCGCCCTCTACTACACTGTACCACCCTCTACTACACTGTACCACCCTCTACTACACTGTACCAGCCTCTACTACACTGCACCACCCTCTACTACACTGTACCAGCCTCTACTACACTGTACCAGCCTCTACTACACTGTACCACCCTCTACTACACTGTACCACCCTCTACTACACTGTACCACCCTCTACTACACTGCATACTGTACAGACACTCTTCTATTCCTTCATATAAATAATCATTACAAGCTGTTTGACTTTAGAAACCTAAATGATCAGTTCTTCAGTTGTTGATTGCATGTTTACTTCATCCTTTGCACTGTAAAAATCTCAGAATAAATTATATTACATCACCTTTTCTTTTATTATTAACTCTTTAATGTTATCAGAGAAACAAACTGTAATGGGAGCTCCCTGTTTATAACAAAGACCTTAAAGAGGAAAATGATAATGAGATGCTGCAGGTTCAAGAGCTATAAGAGTAAAAACTCCTTTTCAATGTGTAATAACTCGGCTTAATTAGCACATCTAATGTAGATTTTCTTTTAGAGATTTCTCCGGTAGTATTGTGTAAAATTGTGTTGTGTATATTGTATGTATAGGAAACTTTATGTCTTTGTTTTGTTGTCTTTTTGTTATTTGTACGTTGTTTGCTGTATGTGGTTTTTATCTTGTGGTTCTGACTGTAGATCAATTTTCCCATCTCGGATAATAAAGTGACTGAACTGAACTACAGGTGAGAAACACAAAGACACAGAGGATTGAACCCCGTCCAGCGGTGTCCAATCCTCTGTGTCTGTGTTTTATCATCTGTAGCGGTTACCTGGAGCACAGGCGTATGTCAACAGGTTCAACAGGCTCTGATTCACTTCTAGAGAAACACAACTTACTGCACCCAACCCTATAATAACACATCTTGGTTCACGACTCACAAATCATCCCCAGATTGGTTTTTAAAGGTCAGTTTGGAGAGCTGATCAACAGTTAAACGTGTCATGTTTCATGCTTCTTACGGTTAGCATGGTGCAAACGGCGCACATGCTCGCCGCGAATGTTCTGGGAGTTGATACTGATTGTGGTCAAAGGTAGAGCGGCTCCAAGAACAGACTTCTTCTCTTCTGTAGCCAATCACTGCGACAGGCTGCGTTGTTACAAACGTTGCAGACTCTCCGCGCAGCCGCCCAGGCTGCAGTTTGGTAATTTGCCATCCACATCGCCCCGACCGCTCTGACTGCAGCATTACAGTTTTTCTTGATTGCTTTGACGCAGCAGTCAACCCTAACTCCACATTTTTCAAAACAGTTAACACACAGGCCGAAACAGTGGCACTCATGGTCAAAATGACACATTTTGTTTGCAAAAGGCTCTAACTGTGCCTAAACATTTAAAATATGCAACAAAAGCAAATTTTGCCTTCAAACAACAACGTGCAAACAAGTGTATGAGCTCTTCCAAACAACCATTACACAGTGGACACCAACATACTAAATACAGCACTCAGTGGGAATCAGTGCCCCATTGCTTATCATTGTAGTCTATTACTGTACGTAGCTTTGATGCCAGTGACATTTGTTGACAAATTTGCCTTCTTTCAAAGAATTGGATCCAGAATCAGAAATGCTTTGATGCAAATTTTATTGATTCCATTGATTCTTATTTTGAAACTGTGGCTGAAAACTGAAATATTGTAAATGTTACACAAAATCCATGTAAACAAAAATAAAATCTATTAGAGTATAATAAATTAAGAAAATAAAATAAAATCTATTACAGTAAAGTATAAACATCTATTACTGTAGAGTATAAGAAATAGCCACTATTGATACTCAGTCTCTTCTCTCTTAGACCTCTTCCATCCATGTTGGCAAAGAACACAGACGCAGCACCTTTAAGGTCTGCAGACTGACTGTTAAAGAACAACACAGACGCTGCACCTTTAAGGCCTGCAGACTGACTGTTAAAGAACAACACAGACGCTGCACCTTTAAGGCCTGCAGACTGATTGCTAATTGAAGATCTGTGTGAAGGAGCATCAAACAGGTGCTTCAGTGATTTCATACTGATGGAGGTAGTTTCTAATGGTAAAGGAACAGATGGTTTCTGTTTGGTTACCAAAGCTAAAACAATGGAGTTTGGACTGCTTGAATGACATCCTTGTTAACTGTTCTGCAAAAGGGTGGGGTGGGGGGGGGGGAATGTGTCAATCCAATGAGAAAGGGTTAACACATTCGCAAGAGGTGTCTTCTGCTCTGCTGAGACGTGATGATGAAAACCGAGTGGATCCCAGTTTCTTTAAGCAGGTCAAAGCAATCAAGAAAAACTAAAACAAGTTTGTGTGTTTGTGAAATCCTGGACATGTTGGACAAAGGTGTCTTCAGCTGACACCAGAGACCTCCATCAGATTCAGATCTTAGTCTCTCAGGATCATATCCTTCCCCCAGTCTCTGCTCCTCCTCTACACACTTAAAACTTCAATATGAGGTTGGATATTTGGAGCGGCTTTATTTGTGTTCAAAGGAAGAAAGGTGCACAAAAATGAATATATCAAAGTAAAACAACTTGATGATCCAAATGTAGCAAAATAAAGTATTTATTAAAATAAGATAAAAGACTAAAACAGTTTAAGGCACATTAAGGTATCTGAATGTTAAAACTGAGTTATCAACTTCCATCATGTCTCTGATCATTATTATTTCATCCATCGATTCATATTAAATAATTATCAACTGATTTCAAAGATCATCACTTTGGTATAGTTCACGTTTCATAACATTTCCTTTCGCAAACATCATGTAATTCTACTTAGTAGATATTAAATCCAGTTGAAGGTCTTATTTAGAGACAGACTGGTCCTCTATGTCCCCCTGAGATATTCTGAGCTGCATCAGATGATTTTATAATTACAATAACAACAATATTCACAATGTCATCAACTCCTCAGTTTAAACCATTCAATGTTAGTTGATTTTAAATCATTAGCTTGAAGAAATCATTTTTAGCAGGCACCATTAGCCTTGATATTACCAAGCAGAAAACAATAATTTAAAATTCCCTCCATATAAAATGTATTATTACCAAAACACCAAACAGAAGACATGTTGAAGAGCTCTCTACACCTGATTAGAAGATATTTGGTGGTGTTTGGCTGATATATAGAAACTAAAGAAACATAATTTCCTGTTAAAAGCTTGCTGTAATATATCAGCTCTGAGTACAGCTGGGCTGAAGTAATGGATTACATTTGCTCATTTAATGGAGTAAAGTATTTCTGTGTACTGCTGCTGAGTTTATATTGTCTGAACATCTCTGTGTTTTCTGCTTCATTCTGCTCTTAAAGAACATTTTCACTGACCTACTTTTATCTGAGCACAATTTTTAGGTATCAAACAAGTAGCCTAACTTTGTTTTTTACTACATTCATGTGTAGTAAAAGTTCTTTTAGTTAAGTAACATCTGTTTGTCTTTGAAGCAACTTGTACTCAGGTAAAATGTTCTAGTTCTCTTAAGGTAAAGTTAATTTAAACTAAATCTCTCTCTTAGTCTGACCCTCCTCTGGGACCATCTTACCATGGGAGACCCTACAGGATCTCAGAGCTCCAGATACTACAGATCCCAGACTCATCAGGTACACAGGAGGGGGATATTTTTGCCATCTTTGAAGTAACAGAACTTTTACTTTTAAAAAGTATGTGGGATTCATAAAGGGAAGAGATTGGTTGAGAAAAAACAAACAGCAGATGTGCACACACATCCACAGAAAGAAAAAGTGTTGAATATTTACAACACATGAGAACACAGTCAGGTGTAAAGAGCTCTGGGAGTTATCGCCTGATTCTTAATTACCAGCAGGTTGTCCTGATCTCTTGTTCTTATGTCTTTTATATTTCAGGACACCAGCCACTGCAACAACGGCTACAAGAATCAGTCCAACTGGAACACCTGCTGCCAAAACACCTGCAGCCAGTCCACCGCATAGGCCTAGAGGAGAGTATGGGTATGTTTAAACTATAAGAGATTGAATACAGAAAATAAGGAACGATGAGTATCAGTAGTTGTAGTAATAGATAGAAATATTTCTTATAAAATTTAAATAAAGACAACAGAGAGTATGAAGTCAACTTGGTGCAGGATATAAGTGATTGCTGTAGTAAGACTTTATTCATATCTATTTATGTAGCTTTATTTTTTCATTATATTTTTCTATTGTTTTTCTGATTCAACGCACAAGAATTCCAAAACACCTGTACGGCTCTGTACCTGTGCTAATGGCAATAATATATATTCTAATATCTGATGTTGATAAAAGCATCTTCATCAGCCTACAGGCCAAGTTAGATAACTTATATATCCATCCTTAGAACCTGAAGATGAATAAAACATATGAGTCAGTAAATGTGTGATAGTGGAGCAGTCTTCATCCTCTCTGATGTTAGAAACTGCAGCTACAACCTGATACTCAGAAAAACTCTCTGAGAGAGACTCACTCACCTGTAACCTGCAGATAGATCATTCTGATTAGCTCAGAGTCGATGAAGGCTTTCCTTTTACGTCTGAAACCACCTGATGAAACTCGACACATGTATGTTCCAGTGTCGTTGATGTTGACATTCTTCAGAATTAAAGACACGTTTCCGTCCTTCAGATCTCTGTCCACCAGGTCCACCCTGTCCTTAAAGAATGGATGCTGGACGTCTGTATTCAAGTGTCCATCTCTGTATAAGAGGACGATATCCGGCTCCAGGTCAGGTCTGGTCCACTCTACAATGCTGATGGAGGAATAAGCAGTCTGACATGGCAGAATGACATCCTGTCCAGGGTGCACCTCAATCAGGTCTGAAAAATAATAAAAAAACTACTATTAATAATAAAAAGTCATGTTATTTCAACAGTTGTCTACAGGTGTGTCCCTGCAGAAGGTCTCTGTAGAGTCTCACCTGATGGAGACGTTCACTGATCTGTCACAACTGCAGAGATATCACAGGACTTTATTACCACAGGTCAACTCTTTAGAAGACTGGGATGGGAAAATGGAGCCATTCACGCAGCCAATCAGAGCCGTGGAAACATGTTGGCAGATTATTTTATAGATAGGAGTCAGACCGATGTGTCACAATCTAACTCTATATAAATATATCAGTAGAAATCTGCAAATTTGCTTAAAATGAATTAATTTGAATCTCTTTAAGATATTATATACATATATAGAGAACATTATCCAATATCTTTGCTGGATTAAGAATGTTGCCACATTATTTGTCCTGCAGTAAGTGAATGTTAACGTGTGTCCTTCCTGTCATCAGCTGCTGTGAGAAACAACTCAAACTAATAGAGGCTCAACATTTGAATAGATGTAATGTCTCTCTTTAATGTCCCTGTGGTTCACAGTTTGTATCTCAGTCAGTAATGGTAGTGCAACAGAGGAAACCTATACACATAATAAATATGTTAAAAAGAATACCCCCCCCCCCCCTTTCAGAAGAAAAGTAGCACCCCACCACACTACATTTTCTTTCTGCCATTCTCCATCTTTTTTTCTGCTTCTCATTTCATCACCGTTCTTTCTCCCTCTTTCACGTATGATAAGGAAGTGGGCCACAGTCATGTGACCAGGGCCAGCTTCAGGGCTGTTTTCAGCACAAACTTTATACAAAAGCTCTGAAAAGGTTTGGAAGTGATGCAGCTACACATGTTTTGTATAATGTGATTTTATTATCAATATTTTTTAAAGGGATTGATACCAAATGAGTAGCTTGCAAGTACTGATCCGCCCATCCCTAGTGACGATCACTCTTTCATACAATGTGTTTTCCTCACTGTGAAAAGGGTGTGAATGAAATATTAAGCTTTTGAATTTTCCTAACTT
Organism: Sander lucioperca; assembly: GCF_008315115.2. Classification (NCBI taxonomy): domain Eukaryota; kingdom Metazoa; phylum Chordata; class Actinopteri; order Perciformes; family Percidae; genus Sander; species Sander lucioperca. Next base: position 17,845,776 of record NC_050189.1, read on the forward strand.
AGCCACCTGTCCCCTCAGGTATTTTTGACAACTCATGGTCCGTCTGGTTATATTTTCTAAAAAAGCTTGTAAAACGTCAACATTGACAACTTGTTCTACACACGTTTTGATAAATGAGGCATCTGGCTTCTCAGTGATGAACTACTGAAAAATATCAACTTGAATACTCACAATAGCCCTCTACACATTCTAAAAGTACTCTAAACAAGAAAACAGTGTACTGACCTTGGTTTGTTGGGCAGCTCAGCAGTGAGATCAGAACTGAAGAGATAAGACACTTTGGTTAGTTGGAGTTTGGTTCGGTTGAAAGTTTAAATAATAAATGAAAAGAACACGCTAAAAACAGGCTTTAAATCATTTACACATACTCATAATTTAAGTCACATACTGTAAAAACCAGACTAGAGATATATCAATTTTCCTTTCATTTTGTATTTCTTTCTAGGTGTAGACTGATTATCGGGATGTTGTTTGGCAGTTTGCAGATTATCTATCAGTTTGCATTTTATTTTTCCTAATAAATTAAAAAAGTATGATTCACTCACCACTGAGTCTGACTTTATGTCCCATAACACTGACTCAACGTTTCTAATTTATTAAATAATTGCTTCAAGCATTTAGACAAAGTTTTGTGTTGTAGTTTGTAACATTACAAAATCTTAATTTTGACTTAAAGATTTTCATTTTAACTGTAAATGCAAATCAGTTCCAAATATCGGTTACATTAACTACTAATAATCGGTATTGGCTATGAAAAACCAGTATCAGTCGATCCCTATTTCTAACACAGTTTACTTACAGAGCAGCCAGAGTAGAGATGTGTCCTCCATCCTGACTGTTGGTGAAATGATGTCTTGACTTTTTTTCAGTGTATATCCGCATCAAGTAAAACCCTCTTCCTTCCTCTTTGACTGGCAGTGTTACATGCATGCATACATACTCTCATATATAGAGATACATACATACTCTCATGCATAGAGATACATACATACACATGCATGCATAACATGAGATTATTAACATGAGGTTATATGAGTGTAAGTATGTTGTGCAAGTACTACATTTTGGCCAAGGCAGCTTCTAATAATCTTGAAACAAACAAAAGTATATCTTTGTAGGTGGCAGCAGTTCAGTTGAAAGTAAGTGAACACAACATCTCGCCTCCTTTAAACCACTGAAAAGGGGATCAGAAAGAGACTAAAATAAACTGTTTTTAAACTACACATCATCCCACGGATGCCAAGTAGGTTTTCACAATAAAGTAATTTGCCTTTGTGTTATAGTGTGTTACGATCAAAATAAGTATATATGCAAAATATTTGCTTTAAAATTATTGTCCGTAAGATTTGAGTTAAGTTGTTTCTAGCTGCAGCTTTGGCGGTACGATGTAATTTCAGGCGGGCCTCTGGGACTTCATCTCCCAGAGTTCCTTTCAAAAACGCGTTGACTGTATGATGTTGGTAGCTTTAGAGCTGGCTTCAAGCACAGTGATCATTTCCTAAAATGTGCAGTTGTACTGTATTGGGGGGATCCAGGGGGGTTATAACCCTAACCAGATACTGACTGGTTTTCAGACCCCCATAATTATTGCACACCTGTGCAATATTAATGCTGTCTAATCAGCATCTTGATATACCACACCTGTGAGGTGGATGGACTATCTCGGCAAAGGAGAAGTGCTCACTAACAGATTTAGACAGATTTGTGAACAATATTTGAGAGAAATAAGCCTGTTGTGTACATAGAAATAGTCAGTGTCAGAGTTCAGCTCATGAAAAATGGGGGCAAAAACAAAAGTATTGCGTTTATAATTTTGTTCAGTGTACATAACATTAAAGAGCTCTGAGCTGTTCCCTGCTGAACTGAACATGTGTAAAGAAAGAGAAGGTGCTGTGCTGCCACCTGCTGGCTGTCTGACTGTTTACAGTATAACAGTACAATAATTTACAATTTTACAAAGAATATACAAAAGAGAGGGAAGGAATAGTGCAATATCAGTCAATAGACTGAGATTTTAGGATTTAAATATGAGTACAGTAAAGGAAGATCAGTGCAATGGTAATATATTAATAACAATATTGTAATTGTAGGATTGAAATAGACATGAGTCAGATGAGCAGAACAGTGGTGGTTGACTTTGTTCAGTGTGAGGGTGGGGGCTATTTCTGAGTGTTCAACAGAGTGACTGCTTAGGGAAAGAAACTGTCTCTGTGTTGAAGGTTCAACAGTTTGTGACCAGGATGTGAGGGGTCTGCAGAGATTTTTGCTGCTCTTTTCCTGACCCTGGACCGGTACAGGTCCTGGATGGAGGGAAGGTCAGCTCCAATAATCCTTTCTGCAGCCCTAATTGTCCGTTGCAGTCTGGCCCTGTCCCATTTGGTGGCTGACCCAAACCAGACAGTGATGGAGGTGCAGATGACAGACTGAATGATGGCTGAGTAGAAAGTGGTCAGCAGCTCCTTAGGCAGATTAAACTAAGGAGCTGTCGCAGGAAGTATAACCTCTGCTGGGCCTTTTTTCTGGACAGAGTCAATGTGGGGAGACCATGGATCAAACCAATGATGGTGGTGTCATCTGCAAACTTCAGGAGTTTTACAGATGGGTTCTTTGAGGTGCAATCATTGGTGTAGACGGAGAAGAGCAGCGGGGAGAGGACACACCCCTGTGGGGCGCCAGTGTTGATGGACCGGGTTTTGGATGAGACGCTCCCCCAGTCTGACATACTGCTGCCTGTCAATCAGGAAGCTGATGATCCACTGACAGGTGGAGGCAGGTACTGAGAACTGGGTGAGCTTCTGATGTAGGAGATCAGGGATGATGGTGAAATTATCTGGGATTTGTATAAAAATCCTCTCTCTCAATGTCATTTGGCTCACTAGCTCCGCCTCAGTCAGCAGCCAATAGATTCCAGGATTGTTCAGCAGCAGACACTGGGCACCGATAGCAAGTTCTGAATCAGAATGAAAGACTGCACAGAAAGGTATTATGTAGCACAGAAATGCTCCTGATGATCCTGACTTGGATTTAGAGAGGTTGGATCAGTAAGTCGTCACCAACATATGTTCAAAGGTTGTTTAGTTTGTGTGATGTTATTGAAACTGTCAGTTCTGCATTCTCAGCTAATAAGTGGCGACTATCTTAACAGTGCACCGTATCACATGTTGTTGAATGGCTGAGTCATTATCAGCAGTTTTATTGTTTAGGTTCAGTGCTTGATCAATGTACTTTCTTTCTGCCATGTTTGTTTTATGTTCAGTTATTAGACGAGTCGACAGGTGTCTGTGTAAAGTGCAAATTGTAGCAGAGAAGTTTGTTTGTGTAGCTGTCAGCCGTACATGCACACTGTAGACAGCTGGTTAGAAGAAAGAGCATGGAGGTGAACAGTTATCAGTAACACTCTGAGTCCAGCAGAGGGCCACGTGGACCGTAGAGAGGATCATATCTGTTCACTGTGGAGGGGAAAGCACTGCAATGTTTCTGCCCATAAGACTCTTGTAAGTTAGTTATGATTTTCTCTTTGTGGGGAAAATGATTAAAGTGCTCATATTATGCTTTTTGGCTTTTCCCTTTCCTTTAGTGTGTTATATATGGGTTTTTTTGTGCACATTATAGGTTTACAAAGTGAAAAAGCCCAAAGTCCCCCCCAAAGGGACTTACCATCTCCAACAGAAAACACTGTTCACAAACTGCTCCAAACAGCACTTTCGTAACACACATTATAATGCTTACCTAGCTGCTAGCGTGGCACACCCTCATACTCTGCTTCTGACTGGCTAGTAGTCCTTACCTAGGTACTGTCAGGGCACGCCCTCATACTCTGCTTCTGACTGGCTAGTAGTCCTTACCTAGCTACTGAGCATGTGCGACTCCCAACAAAGATGGACTAGAAGTGTGATTCCTCACTCTGTAGCTAAAACAGAGAGCTCAACACACAGGGTGAAAAGAGGAGCTGCAGCAATGTGCAGTACAACAAAAAGATGGTGTTTTTTGAAGATTTAACCATGTAAACCTATTCTGGTACAACCTCAAAATACAATTATGAACCTGAAAATGAGCAGAATATGAGCACTTTAAATAGTTTTCAACTATTTAATGAATCGCCAACTATTTTGATAATCGATGAATCGTCATTTTGTTCTGAAAAAAACAGTAAAACTTGTGTGATGTCAGCTTGATAAATGTGAATATTTCTAGTTTCTTCTCTCCTCTGTGACAGTAAACTGAATATCTTTGAGTTGTGGACAAAATACATTTAAGGACGTCTTTGGGAAACCAGTCCATCCAGTAAAACAATCCACACATTAATATATATGTATAAGTGAGTGGACTTTATAATACATTTTAATAACCTTCATCCATTAATTGTGAGCCCTAGTGTAGCCTACACTTCAGACAGTGTGCTAAACCCTGAGTACTTGATCTCATGTCCTAATATAACCCGAGCAGTGCAGATCCACCCATTAACGCAGGCACCAACCCGCAAACCAGAAATGTGCACTAACTATAGTGCTGCATTCTGTAGAAAGTGATAAAATGAGAGAGAAAGCCCTCTCTCAGTTCTCACGGCTATATTAATGTTCCTGTTGTTCTTTCTGTCTGAAACAGTTTCTGGTATATCAGCTTTTATTGTGAAAAGATTCTAGACATGAAATATTTATAGAACAGGGACCCCCCCCCCCTACAGATTACAGACCCGTCGCCCTAACCTCTGTGGTTATGAAGTCTTTTGAGAGCCTTGTTCTGGCTCACCTCAAAACCCTCACCGACCCCTCTTGGACCCCCTGCAGTGCCAACAGTCAACATGGCTCTTCATTTCATCCTCCGGCACCTGGACTCCTCAGGAACCTACGTCTTCAACACCATCCTCCCTGCCAGTGGCGGCTGGTGATAATAATATAATAAATACAAAGCAGTACTTTGAAACTGGGCAAAACAACCAGCACTACTTTATTTAAACAACTATGTATTTTGTATTTAAGAAGAGCAAGACAATATGATACAACATTCAAGTTACAAACATAAGAAGAGAGTGACTCTGATTGTAGTGACTGAGTTTTTTTTTTTAACTATATCCTCCCACCCACTACCAAAAAGCATGTTAACTACTTGAAGTTACATTTTGCTCTCCTTTCCTTCAGACATGATACCTGACAGTATTGGCGGTCAAAGTCTTGTATGCTCTCAAAACTGCAAATGAGATCCTCTCTGTCCTCACGGCTATGAAAGTTCCATCTGACGTTGCTGGATCTTGGCAGTCTATGGGCAACCACTTTACCGGGTGACTTGGAAAAAAAGCTGGCAAAAAATCCACCAATGTTAGATGAATAAATTCTCACCTTTGATATGTGAGAGGTGGCCTGTTCCATTATTAGGTTGAGCTGATGTGCGTAGCAGTGGATGTAGTGCGCATTTGGGTACACATCTTGTATTTTCCTCTGAACACCTGAAGTGGCACCCCTCATCACGCTGGCCCCATCATATGCCTGGCAGATGATTTTTTGTGACCTCTTTGTTGTGCCTTCTAATGCCAATCCTGTAGCCTTCATCTAGTTGTTACAGCAATGCTAACTCTGCCAAAACACGTTAGCTTCATGCTATTATCAAGATGGCTGCGACTACTTTTATGACATTTGCATTTTTCAGAGAGATGTTTCTTCTGACCCCTCCCCCTGTTGTTGTCCACAAACAAGTGCTGACATTTTGAAATAAAAGACAGGGAAAGCAAAAAAAAGGCATTGCTAACATCACATCCAGCCAGCCAACTCCGTTTGTAGCTCCTCCTGTCGCCCTCCGTCGCTAGCCTCAGCCTGCTGCTGGATTTGTAAATTGGGTTGGTCCGCTCCGAAATCCTTTATCATCTTTTGTTCTTCCAGCGAATCTTGTGAAAGGTTTTTTTTGTAAATCAATGACAGAATGTGATTAAACTGCTGCCATTTTCTCTAAGAAAGTGATCTGGGTCACTCTGTGATTTCTCAGCTTGCAATTTTTTGGCGGAATGACGGTATCGCCTGCGCGAGTAGCGTAAAGTTGAATGACAGGTGTCGAGAACCAATCAGATTGGATAAAATAACATGTATCCAATTCTAATTCGCCAGGGACGCAGCGACCTGCGCCCGGAGGAGAACCTTTAAGAAACCAATTTTAGAAAATTAGAGACCAGCTTCAGGTCACATGATGGCCGAAAGTTTAAGGACTCACATAGACACCCATTTAGCCAGCGTCCCTACCCATAAAACCACAGGAAACATATTGAAACATAGAAAATAGTTAACCGATTAAAGCCAGTTTTTATCAAATGCCGAGGCTCTTACTACCAGCCGGCACATCGTATGAGTAAACTATTTTATTTAGTTTTTTATTTTTATTTCATTTTTATATCATTTTTGTATACATTTATATTTCTGGAAATTTGATGGGGGCGCTGTCCCAGCTCCGTCTATTGGAGCTTTTGTAAAACAATTGCGATAAAATTTGCAATGTCTTCTGTATTTTTGTTGCAATGAAGTTGCGAGAGACACACACAGTACTTCCAGTGACAGCTGGAGAAGTAAGTGCCACCTGTCAAAGACTGTGTTGATGCACTTCTGCACTGCCATCATTATGTCCATCCTTACCTGCAACATCACCATCTGGTAGGCTGCTGCCTCTGCTAAGGACAAGAGCAGACTGCAGCACATCATTCGCTCTGCTGAGAAGGTGATTGGCTGCAATCTGCCGTCCCTCCAGGAACTCTGTCAGCGTCTCTGAGGCGGGCAGGAGAGATTGTAGCCGATCCATCTCAGCCCGGACACAAACTGTTTGAACCAGTCCCCTCTGGCAGGAGGCTGCGGTCCATCAGGACCAAAACCTCACGCCATAAAAACAGTTTCTTCCCTTCTGCAGTCAGCCTCACCAACAAGGCCCGGACCCCCCACTGACTCTAAACCCCACCCCCGTCCCCCACCCTATTCACTACACTTTGCATTAACTTTGATTGCACATATAATATATTCTTTGCAAATGCTGCACTCAACCCATTCAGCCTCTTTTTTTGTTATGCAACAGCAATTTTGTATTGTTTTTATGTATTGAGTGTTTATTTTGTATGCATGTTTTTTATGTTTGTTTGTTTGTTAAGTGTACTTATTGTGGCAATAAACCCTTTTCTGATTCTTTAAAAAAAATGGACCACCACAAAATCAAACCTTAGACGCTCTGCGCTGAAGCTGTTTGTGATTCGTATAAAAGTTTCCAACCGCAGCTGTTTATATTCTACGGTGTGTTTGTTCTCTGTTCTTTGTTATCTGCGCTGAAGAGAAGTGTTAGCCACAACCAGAACAAATGTTCCATCTGTCAGAGATGTGAAACCCACAGAACCACACGAGTTTATTGATCAAACTCATAAATACAATCTAAATATCAGTAGATAGTTATTATCATTACACTCTGTTCAGTAGATATTTGTTGGTTGTTGTGCAACGTATGAAACTTTTAGAGGAACAAATCTATGGTTTTATTTAACGAAACACATAAAGAATGCAACATGCTCTAAATTGAGTTGAGTTATTTGTCTTTTTGTAGCTGCATGAATTTCATTTACCTTTAACATTTACAGATAGGAAGTCAAACAGATGAATGTAGCGAGGTGTGATGGTCTCTGGGGACCAGTGATTGGCTGGCTGGACTCCACTGGTTGGACTGGTGTGATGGTGTTCAGGTCTTCCTCAGTGAGGAGTAGAGGACCTCTGGCTCTGCTGGAGACTCTGAACACAAACAGTTCCAATTAAATGAGAAACTATCTGAGACAAACTTCATCAGCAGACATACAGCATTTCTCAACAGTTATTTGTTTGGCTCCCTTCATACGTTTAGATAAAAAACTAAAATATTGTTTTCTGAGCACTTGTCATCTTGTATGGCAGCCTCAGCCACCAGTGTGTAAATGTCCATTTACGGGTTTATTAGCCATGTAAACAGCTTACTCAGTCTTTTTCGGAATGAGGACAAAAAAAATAGGAATAGTTCATTATACTACCACATTTTTTAGGAAATCCTCTTATTCTCTTTCTGAGAGTGACAACACAACATTGAAATGAGTCTCACTTTGTGTGTTTGGTACAGAGCTAGACGTAGTTAGCTTAGCTTAGCATAAAGACTGGCTCAGTTTGAAGATTAGAAATAAAAAGCAGTTGTACCCCTGCTCCTGTTTGATTTGATCACTATTTGTCCGTAAATTATGTCTTCTGCCTGGCTCACTGTTGAGGAGACAGCAGTGAGAGACTGCATCTCTCTCTGGAAAATCAAATAAAATACAGATTACATTACTGCACTGTACTGATACCACTGCTGCTGTGTTGCTACTGCAACATGTGTAAGGCATTTTTTTCTGACACAGGAAACTGGACGACCATAAAGCTAATCTTTTTACCACATGGTACACAGATAAACATCTCTAGAGCAGAGAATGTAATGAGAAACGTCACCAGCGTCAGATCAGTTCACTGCAATCAACAGGAGGAAGTTGCTGCTGTGGTTTTACATGCAGAGTGGAAAAAAACTGTTGTATGCAATTATTAGTTGTATTAAAGGTCAGTTTGAGACGCAGAAACCAAAGTATCCTTGTTCTGCTGAGTCTGAATCCAAACTTAAATCTTAACTTTGAGACAGGATATACAGTACATTCCTATTCTTTGTTGGATTTTTAAAGGCTGTTTTCTTCTAAAGCATTATTTTGGTGTTATTTTATGTTACTGCTTGTCAATAACTCTCATGTTCAGACTCAAAACCAACAGTGAATGTATCTCAAAGTATTGCCGAATTTGCATGAATTGCGGGCAGTGTGAACAACCCCATTAGACCCAAATAATATATCATCAGTGTTTTATCTCTCTCTCTCTCACTTTGCGTTCCATGAAGCCCCTCTACACAAGATGACAGAAAAGAGCCACATCATGTTGTCTGGAGCGCCGACGCAGAGGAGGCATTTATCACCCTTCAGAAGGCCTTATGCACTGAGCCAGGCCAGAGTACACTAGACTTCAGGGACATGTTTGTTGGCCTCGGGAACAATGGTTGGGGGGGGGGACACCCAGTGACCTACATTAACTGTAAGTTGCTAAACATGAACGGAATTATTCAACAGAATGAAATGAATGTCTTGCAAATAAATGGTTTTAATTAAGTAAAGGTTAATGCCGTACAAGGTGTCCATTATCAGGAATAATGAAAGATGGCGATGCCAGAACTGTCCGCAGCATCCTGCCGAAGTCCATTAGAGATGGACTCCGTCATCAAGAGATGCACAGCAAAAGAAAAGAAGAAACACAGCTACGTCGACCTTTTCAAGAAGGTGATTGAAGGAATGAAAGAGGGAATATTTTGACAGGTTAACGTGATAGATTAAAACTATAATGAGCAGCTGAATTCTTCTGTGTCCTCTAACGGATGTTTCTAGAGATGGAGACATAGGAGAGCAGCCGTACCTCTCTTCCTGTTTGGTTTCTTGTCTTTGATCACTATTTGTCCGTAACAGACGTCTTCTGTTCTCACTCCGGAGTAGATTGCAGCAGGATCACTCTCTGGAAGAGAAATTACATTGATTATTTAACTTTTACTACGATCTATAATATTTATTTTCCGAGTATTACAAAAGGACTTAATAGTTGATGGAGACATAGAAGAGCAGCTGTACCTCTCTTCCTGTTTGATTTCTTGTCTTTGATCACTATTTCTCCGTAACAGACGTCTTCTGTTCTCACTCCGGAGTAGATTGTAGCAGGATCACTCTCTGGAAGAGAAATTACATTGATTATTTAACTTTTACTACGATCTATAATATTTATTTTCCGAGTATTACAAAAGGACTTAATAGTTGATACATTAAAGTGTTGATACAGGTTGCTGCTAGAGTGAGTGGCGGAAATTAAAGATAAAATGTTGTCCGACAACGCCACCTAATTTTGTAGAGTCTAGGAACTCTTAAAATGAAAATAAATAATGTACGTGGTAGGCTTAGGTTCTTTTTTCCAAGGGAGAGCAATGCTTGGTAACCAAGTAACAATAAAACAGGGGCGGGGTTAACCACTACATGAAGCGCCTGTAGGTTTGCTGCTGCTCCTCAGTGACAGTCTGAGGGGACAGAGAGATGTGACTGTGGCGGCCGCAAGAGACAAAGTCCTCACTTTTTCTAGACAGGAGGGCACGTCTCTCTTCAACAGAAAGTTGCTATTCGTCGCTAGTTTCTGTTTTAAATCTGCCCCGCTGCTGTACAGAGGCTCTCTGTTGGTAGCAGAACTGTAACCCGCAACCAATTTGCTGTCAAGGGATGTAGCCTACGCTGCTGTACTGCACATGCAGAGAAGTGCTTGACTTATAGTTAGATGTAAAATGTTCAATTCCATTATAATTCATTGTCCACTGGGGAAATTTTTGTTGGACTCTGGTGCTGACAACTTTAACTGCACTTGTTGGTTATAACATAGAAAAGAAAGAAGGCATTTTACTATTCACATTAAATAAACTGATCAATAACAGTTTGAGTAAAATGGTACAACATTTCCCTCCTTTAAGAAGTTATTTTATGTGATCAGAACGTACAGAGATATGTAAATCTGCACATTTATAATGTATATCATCTTTGTTTTATTAACAGTCCTGCAGTGAAGCCTGTGCAGACCCACACTCAGCTAAAGGGTTGCTATGAGAAACAGGAAACTGGACGACCACAGAACTGTAAGAGCTGTTAGAGCTGTTTAACCACAGGGTACAAAACACCCAGACTCTCAAGCAAAGCACAACACACGATATTATCTACTAAAATAGACCTTACACTGTGACTGTTGTGAACTAAAAACAGTGATTTACTTTTGAAAATATCCTAATTTTATAAAATGGTCTATTCCCAAAACGTCCTCTCAAGACATTAAAATATACCTAAGAGTCTTCTGAAAATCAATGAAAACATCTTTACCTCTGCTCTGTCTGATTGGCTGTTGCAGGTTATGTGATATTGTGACATCAGTGTATGTGACGTCATCATCTCCAGATTGTACTTCAGCTGAAATAAACCAAAGTTAACATAAATTTCAATCAATTTAATTATTAAAGAGACCTGCTTAAATATGGAACATGAGGATGATTATGTGATGATGAAAAGCTCCAGAGCATATTAAATTGATCTTTTATTAACAACATGAAAGTAATTAATGAGAAAAAAGACAGATGTTTGACCTAAAGAAACAGTTTGTAATTAGAGTTGAAGATTTCAACTAATTTGACACGCTTCGCTCCAATTCTGAAATATTATTAGAACATAACAGTAAAATGTGATTTTTAAATGTTAACTGTTGCATAATTTATGTTGTTCTGGCGTCCGTGTCTAACCTTTAGGTTTCCTACGGATGCATTTTCTCACCAGTAGAACCAGCACAACCAGTAGGACAATCCCAACCGGAAGAAACAGTCGAACCAGTAGAACCCGCCTAATCTGAACACCGACTGAAACGGACCACAACTCGGAGGGAGTTGGGGAAGAATCAGGACTAGAGGGAAATGAAGGAGGACTTGTAGTTGGGGGTTTCTCTAAAATGAACAAAATAATATAATTAAAAGCACAGAAATAAAAATAAGAAGATAACATGTTCGGCCATTTCACTATTCCAATTTTTTTATGTGAAGCATTAGATACTTAAAGCTACAGTGCGTAGTTTCTGCCGCCCCATGAAGAATTCTAAGTAATGACAACAAAACTGTCAGTATGTCCACATGATACAAGCCTTCTGTGATTGCGCACGCGCCCCCACCCCTCCCCCACACAGTTGTTAGTAGCCAAGGAGGACACGGAGGATTAAAAAAACATGATGGACTCTTCAGAAGCGGTAATTATCTTCACTCAAGTTTCTGCACACGAAGGTTGCCGGAAGACACCAATCTTCTGAACATAGTCATACTGAGAAATGCAGAGAAAGTTGTGTGGAGCTGATAGTCTTAATTAGCTTTGTAGCAACTCATTTGGCAACGGCTTGAATGTAACGGACGTTCATTAATATCAAAAAGTTAGTTAGTGTGTAACTTTTTGTTGTTGTTGAGATGTTCAGAAGATTGTGGCGTCCGGTGACTTTCCCTCGCTGAAACTCAAGTGAAGATAATTACCTCTTCTGAAGTCTGAAAATCCTCCGTGTCCTCCTTGGATACTAGCAACTGCATGGAGGAGGGGGGGGGCGATAATGGAAGGCTTGTATCATGTGGAAATGCCAACAGTGTGTCCACTGTTCTAAAACCGTGCATCATGTACTTCAACTGCATTTAGTGTTTTATTGTAGTTATAAACTTTCCCTCCTCAAACTCTGTCTTTTGAATTAAATGTGAAGGAGTTTACTGACCTTGGTTTGTTGTGGTGCTCAACACTGAGGTCAGAACTGAAGAGAAATTAACCTCAGGTTAGTTTGATATGCAACAAGACGGAAACAGAACAACTCTGGTTATAGTGCACAGCAAAACAATTACCCATTGATATTAGATCTATTTATTCTCTTTATTTTGTCTATTTATTTTATATATATATATTAGTGCTGTCAAATGATTAAAATATTTAATCGCGATTAATCACATTAATGTCATCGTTAAGTCACAATTAATCGCAATTAATCGCATATTTTTATCTATTCTAAATGTCCCTTGATTTCTTTTTGTCCCATTATTTTTTCTATTTTTAATGCTCTTATCAACATGGAAAAGTGGATCGGCTTGCTTTGTGCTTTTGTCGCCTGGCTTTGACGAGGGGACGGAGAATTGGCATCAGCTGTGTGCTTGGCCGTAAGTGGTATGTCAGACTGGACGTGCTGCGATGATAGCTCAGTTCACAACGACAAAACACACAGATCACTGTGGTCTTGTCAATGGAACCATTTGGCAACTTTTTAAAAGTAAACTTTCCATTCAGAATCTTATTGGCATCCATTTCGGCATCTCGCACTCGCCATCCGCTCAAAACGTAACGTTACCCTACTACTCTTTGGCCGGCTCGCCATCCCAAACAAGTGTCTTCGGTGGTGTTGTAGTTTTTCTAACATTACTAGTTGTTGCAACAGCATGTGAAAAAAACTACAAAGCTTGCTAGGCCAAAAAGAACGTTAATCTTGCAATAAAAAAATTGACGCCATTAAAATGGGTTTGCGTTAACGCCGCTAATAACGCGTTTAACTGACAGCACTAATGTATATATATATATATATATATATATATATATATATATATATATATATATATATATATATATTTAAGTGTAAGTATATATATATATATTTAAGTGTGAGTATATATATAGCTAAGGAGGATACGGAGGATTAAAAAAACATGGACTCTTCATTCATATATATATATATATATATATATATATATATATATATATATGTCCATCATGTTTTTTAATCCTCCGTATCCTCCATAGCTACTAGCAGCTGTGTGGAGGAGGGGGGCGGGGGGTGTGAGTGATCACGGAAGACTTGTATCATGTTGACAAGACGACAGTGTTGTTGTCAATAGGAAAATTAGCTTAAAAAATGACATTCACAAGTGTACAGTTTAAACCTTGCACACAATTTACGGACTTCTATCTGATTTAAGGTATGATAACTTTCAAATTCATCATTTATTATAACTACACATCATCATAATCTCAAAGTCAATGTTTGGTGCTTTTGAAAAAGTGCTGTGTGAACACAAACCCAATCAAATCAAACATTATACCCCCGAACTGAGTCTACTGATCTCTAATTGTGAAAGCACCCTAAGTTGAAGAACAACCTTTAACCTCCTCACCTGTGACAGAGACCCAGCTGGATGGAGACTCTCCAACACTGCTGAACCTGCACTTGTAGAGGCCTTCATCAGACCTGGAAACATGGTAGATGGTCATGGTCCATTGACCTTTAGGCCCTCTCCATATGGGGGAGCCATCTTTATAGAAATCAGCTGTGAGGTTGGAGGACTTCTTTGTTTCACAGTGCAGAGTGAGGTCTTCTCCCTCCATCACAGGGAGGACAGGACTCTGCAGGATCACTGGTCCACCTCAACACAGAGACAAACTACAGCATGTCATCCATTCACACACAGCTTCATCAATACTGACTCCACAGTCTGATCTTACCAGTGACAGTGATGTTGATGCTGTTACTGGTTGCTCCCTCTCTGGACTCACACCAGTAAACTCCACTGTACCATGTGAACATGGGCCTGATGTTACAGGACGATCCAGCAGGTCTTCCCCAGCCACCTCCACACTGAGTCCTGGTTTCATCACTCGTGTTTCTCCTCAGAGTCCATCCAGCAGAGCTGTCGTCCTCCTCACAGCTCAGAGAGACAGACTGTCTTTGAAAAATCTGAGAGCTGCTGGGACTCATAGTCAGAGAAGCTGGAGGGAGGAGGACAGAAAAAGCAGTTATAGATATTTTGCATTTTGTCCACATTCCTCATAGTCTGTCTGTTTATGAGTCTGTTCACTGCTGAATCATCTATGATTTGCTATTTCTGCATTTTTTCGAATTGGCCTCTCAAAGTGACGAGATTAAACCGTTTTAGAACGTTGTAGGAAAAGTTTCCCTACTCCAGTGTCTCCTCCTCAGATCTTCTGCCCCGGTTTCCCCACGCTCACCTGAGCTCCCTCGCCATCCTATTCCCCACTCCCCAGTCCCTTGCCATCCTAGTTTCTGCACCTGAGTCCCTCGCCATCCTAGGTTTTGCCCCCGAGTCCCTCGCCATCCTAGGTTTGGCTTTTGAATCGCTGGCTATCCTGGTTTTGGCTCCTGAGTTCCTCGCCATTCTATGTTCGAGTTTGTTGGTCAATAAATCTGTTTACGTTTTGAGCCTTGCGTTTGAGTCCGCTCTGTCCATTGTAACATGGTCGAGTCTCCAGAGGCTGGTTTTACAACGTAAGAGACGTCTCCTGTTTCAACAGCCAATAGAGAAGTCAGCTGGTAAAGTCAGCTTTAAACTTTAGAAAGAAAATGATCCAAAATGCATTTTATTTCCATTATACAAACTGTCAGCTGGTGGAAATGGCAGAGTTTTAGACGGAGGCTCAACAAGTGCCCGCAAGCACACTATGTGTGGCTAGAGAGTGACTGAAGAGAGGCAGTAAAACGTTTACTCTGTTTCATCTCTACTAGAAATGCAGGTGTAGTAGGCACCTCACTATCACTATCCTCATTCATAATGTAAGATGCTATAATTGGTTGGTTTAATTCTTACCTTTTTAACAGAACCTTCGTGGTCACCATAGGCAGAAACTCCTCTACAACTCAAATAGTCTTTAGTGTACCGGGTTCCGTTTTAGGTTCAATTGTCTTCTCTATATGCTTCCACTCGGCCAAATTATCAAGTGGCTTAATGTTTCTTTTCATTGCTATGCTGATGACACACAGATATACAGTACCTGCCCCTGCGACCCAACGATCTGAGTAGCCTGGCTGCTGTCTTAGACTGCCTCAAGGATGGAAACCGCTTGATGACACATAACTTTCTACAATTAAATAACCAGGGGCAGAGGGTAATGTAGACTTGGGTAGGCTTAAGCCTAAATCAAGTTTTTTTGTTCCTTCTCTGGCAGCCAGTGCATCATGTACTTCAACTGCATTTAGTGTTTTATTGTATTTCTAAACTTTCCCTCCTCAACCACTGTCTTTTCGATCAAACGTGAAGGAGTTTACTGACCTTGGTTTGTTGTGCCGCTCAACACTGAGGTCAGAACTGAAGAGAAATTAACCTCAGGTTAGTTTGATATGCAACAAGACAGAAACAGAACAACTCTGGTTATAGTGCACCGAAAAACAATTACCCATTGATATTAGACTATTTATTTAATAAAAATATATAAATTTAAGTGCATGGGTAGCTCAGCTGGTAGAGCATGTGAACATATGATAGATAGATAGATAGATAGATAGATAGATAGATAGATAGATAGATAGATCTTTATCAAGTTTGTAATAGTGTTTTTGTGTGCTCTTTGCTGCTATATTACCAAGTAGGGATTAATGAAGTCTTGTTTGAGCTGTATATGATCTCTTGTCCTTGTGTGGCTAAACTCAGTCTTTGCATACATCATTCACGCTTAAACTCACTGCTGCTCTCAAAACAGCAGATATGTTTTCCATGTCTTACAACTGTTTAGAACTAATCTTTGGAGACAAACGCACATTAAGTTGAACTTACCCAGCAGCAGCAGTAGAGATGATTCCTCCATTTGAAATGTTGATCATCTGAGATCATTAACGTCTTACCAAACACAATGAGTAAAACCCACCTCCTTCCTGTTTGTGTGTCACTGATGAGGTTTTCTGACAAGCAGTTTGCAGGAAATAGTTTTTTTTATATTTGTTCATCACGTAATACAGCGTAATGGAAAACTGATGGCCTTTAGAACATCACACCTCAAAATGAACACAATAATTGTAGGAACACAAGACCTAATTTTGAAAATGTCCTAGAAATGTGGGAACATAGGGCAGAGACAAGCTACTCTGAGGGGGGTCAGCCCCATGTTCCCACAGCCCAATGGTCCCACAGCCCAATGGTCCCACAGCCCAATGGTCCCACAGCCCAATGGTCCCATAGCCCTATGTTCCCATATTTCTAAGAAAACATTTTTTCACTGAAAATGAGGTCCTATGTTCCCACAGCCCTATGTTCCCACATTTCTACAACATTTTCAAAATTAGGTCTTGTGTTTCTACATTTCCCTTCAAGGGTTAGGGTTAGGGATTAGGCGAACATAGGGCCTAATTTTGGAAAAAAAATCTTAGAAATGTGGGAACTGTAGGCACATAGGGCCTAGTTGTGAAAAAAAATCTTAGAAATGTGGGAACTTAGGGCTGTGGGAATATAGGCACGCTACCACTCTGAGGGTACATCTGGACTGCTACGTTTTGGTTTAAAACAAATATCTTTAGCTACATTTCCGCCTTGAGTCCACCATTTTGACATTTCCGAGCCCCTAAAACTTTAACACCGTCCCCGTTTTGGTTTGAAAACTCCAGGGTTGCTATGTAGTCTGGATGAGCACAAACGGAGACTTTTGGAAACTAGCACATCAGTCATCAGTCTACCTAACCGAAAATCAGTCTTTTCGGTTAGGTAGCTTCCAGACCTTTCAGTAACAGTTCCACCTCGTCATCGCTCCAAGATAATGATAATAATAAATCCCTGCTCTAACTTTTCACCATTGTTGTTCTTCCTCCAAAGTAGTTTCTGTATTTTCAAAATATACCCTACATCCATGATTTACAACGGCAGAGTAACGACAGACAAGATTAGGGATAACTTTTGCTGCTGGAGATAAAACTCTTTTGTGGATGGAGAACGATTTGGTTTCAAAATGTTCCTTGAAAATGAAAACATAGTAGTGTAGATGTAGCCTCAGAGACTGTAGGCTTACTGTAGAGGGGTCAATATAAATAAATTTGTCACTGGCTCCAAATTTGGTTTGTATGTTTATCTGCCATCTGTAGACAGCTGGTTGGAAGAAAGAGCCTGGAGGTGAACAGGAACACTATGAGTCCAGCAGAGGGCCACATGGACTGTAGAGAGATTCATGTCTGTTCACGCCAGAGCCGGTTCTCCATCCATCCATCCATCCATCCATCCATCCATCTTCGTCCGCTTATCCGGGGTCGGGTCGCGTGGACAGCAGCTCCAGCAAGGGACCCCAAACTTTCCTTTCTCGAGCCACATTAACCAGCTCCGACTGGGGGATCCCTAGGCGTTCCCAGGCCAGGTTGGAGATATAATCCCTCCACCTAGTCCTGGGTCTTCCCCGAGACCTCCTCCCAGCTGGACGTCCCTCCACCTAGTCCTGGGTCTTCCCTGAGGCCTCCTCCCAGCTAGACGTGCCTGGAACAGCTCCCTAGGGAGGCGCCCAGGGGGCATTCTTACTAGATGCCCGAACCACCTCAACTGGCTTCTTCGACGCAAAGGAGCAGCGGCTCTACTCCAAGTTCCTCACGGATGACTGAGCTTCTCACCCTATCTCTAAGGGAGACGCCAGCCACTCTCCTGAGGAAACCCATTTTGGCCGCTTGTACCCTGGATCTCGTTCTTTCGGTCATGACCCAGCCTTCATGACCATAGGTGAGGGTAGGAACGAAAACTGACTGGTAGATCGAGAGCTTTGCCTGGGCCGGTTCTAGCCTGCTATATTAGGGTGGGCTGGTAGAAAAAATAGGTGGGCAACATGGGTGGTTGGTAGCACAGAGGTTTGAGAATTGCATTAGTGGCCCAACAGGTGCCAGCTTTCAGGACCTGGTGACATGGCACTAACATTTGACCTAATCCCAGCTGGCCATTCAACCCAAAGGCATAGGATTTAGTTCATGATATGTGGGGAGGCATGTAATGTGGGGGGGTCTGGGGGTTTGAGCATTAAAAACTTCATTTTCTGCATTCTGGTGAATTTTCATGCACCTATTTCTAACTTTTTCTGCATCAAGTCATGCTGGAAATGTCTTTGTTTATGTAAAGGAAAACACAGGACAATTAAAAGTATAAAAACATAATGGAATTAAATGAAGGAAGGCTCTGTGGCATTCTGTATTTTTCTAATATGTATTCTCCTGTAGATCAACTTTTCTCATTTAATGTTACAGCCATGTGAAAAAATTAGGACACCCATGCTAAAGTTGACTAAAAAGGAATAAAAAAAATCATCTTTTGGAAATTGATCTTAATGCCTTAATTAAAAAAATAAGGAAAAATCCAATCTTTAAGGACACCAATTTTCTTTGTGAATGAATAATGTATCGTAAATAAATAAATGTTCTTCCTCAAAAGTCAGTACACCCCTATGTTAAATTCCCATAGAGGCCAGTTATTTCATGGATCCAGGATACTATGCATCCTGATAAAGTTCCCTTGGCCTTTGGAATTAAAATAGACCCACATCATCACATACCCTTCACCATACCTAGAGATTGGCATGGGGTACTTTCCATAAAATCATCTCTCAATGCAAATCAAACCAGCTATTAGGCTAACTGACATAAAATCTGTGTATTTCTGCTCATGTTCATAACTGTGTGCACATTCGAAATGTAACTCATCCCATCTTATTTTGAGATACAAGTCATAATATTACGAGAATAAAGTCACAATAATTCAAGATTAAATCCACCTGCCCTATAGTCTGCTGTGCATTACGTTGTTATATGGCAGTATCTCATCCACACCGTCTGACTGACACAGAGATCCCCGCCAGGGTCTCTGGATGAGACAAAGTTTAGGGAAGCGGCTGAACGCTGCTCTACATTGGAGGTGAAAAACCCAACCTACGGCAAGAGCACAGACGCAGCGCCACATGTCTGCAGCAGATAAACACACACACACACACACACACACACACACACACACACAGAAGCGCGTCCATTATAATCAGTGTTGGACAAGTTACTTTTAAAAGTAATTAGTTACAGTTACTAGTTACTTCTTCCAACAAGTAACTAAATGAGTTAATCAGTTACAAATTATAAAAGTAACTACTTCAGAAAGTAACTATTGCGTTATTTTCAAGTACATTTTTAAATGCTCAAATATGACCCCACCTCGAGCCCTCTTTAACGGAACTTAAAATACATGTGTATGTTCAATTATTTATGATAAATCTGAATATTATAATGAAATGGACACTTAATACAATACATTATTAACAGAAACAACGTATACATGTCCGACTATGCGTGCTTCCACTTAGAGAAGGCTAATTTTGGATTATTTGGGCTTGCCATACCAGTCTCTCATTGACTGACTCGCTTGTGTTGTTCGTTGTGTGTCTGACTATGCGTGCTTTCGGACACCCGCCCAACTCTACGTCTGATTGGCTTACCATGAAAATTTACTCAACCTCAGCCAATCGTCAGCATTTATGCGCTTGTGTCGTGCACTGCCCATTATCTGAGGAAGAACAGTAAAAAAAAGTCTTTTACCTCTCGGTTCAGATCTAGTTGGTCTGATGAAAAAAACAGCTTCAATTATAGTAAAACGCCGCATTTTTTGGCAGTAACGGTAACAGCGTTATTAAGATGGCCGATTCAACAAGTCAAATCGGCCGGTGGGCAGTCGGACTCAATGACCAATCTGATTGGTGGAGTGCTAGCCCTTGACTAGCAAATCAGTGCACTTGTGTTAAAACACTTACCGGTGACGAGCGTGATGTGCGTGACGAACGCCTCTCAAAATTTGACGAAAATCTTTAAAACTGACCTTTGTCGATCAGAAAAAAACAGACAGATTCAGCAACTGCACGGCCTATTTCTAGCTTAAAATGTTTTCAGAAACACGTTTCCGTGAACTATTTTCGTAAAATACGAGATAATATTCTACGAGATAATATTCCGAACGAGCCGCCATTATGGTCAGATTTGAAATTCGGGAAAAGCCAGACCCACGTGACATGTTCGTCATTTCCATAATTTTTTGGGTGACAATACAGATTAGTGCCGCCTGCTGTTATGGAGACGTATTACGTCTCGCGCATGCGCAGACGAACGCTCAAGTCGGCGTCGCTTCGGTGTGTTCCGAGACACTTTTTGGACCTCGGGGAGACCTATCAGTCCGACTGCCTTTTCTGCCGACGGTTGGCCGTCAGGTTGGTGTGTCAGGGGCTTTAACAGACAGTGCTGCGCAGTAGAGTGCTGTGGAGATACTCCCACTCACACAGACATAAAGCTATTGTGTTTTCTATATTGTATTAAAAAATATTTTTTGTGACTTTAAAAAGGCAAGGAGACTTGTGAATTCCTAAAAGTATTTATATGTTTTTATCCAGATGGTTCGAAGACTTGAATGTCGATAATGTGATGTGATGGACTGTTTTAGTTGGTTTTTACTGTTTTCTAATTGTTTATCTGTTATCTGATAGTAGTTTCCAGAGAATGTGTGTTCAAAATTCAAAAGAAAGGGCTGCACCTCCAACAGAATATGTCATGTAGATCCACCCACTCACACAGATATAAATCCTCAGACCGTACGGTATCCAGTTTCTCAAACAGGTATCATTCTGCACCGATCCTCAGACCGTGCGGTATCTACTCTCTCTAACAGCTATCATTCTACCCGATCCTCAGACCTTATGGTACGCAACAACTAAAGTGCAGATCAAAGGAGGGCAATGGAGAAAAATACCGGCAAAGCTCGCATGACTATATTAATGTTCCTGTTGTTCCTTCTGTCTGAAGCAGCTTCTGGTAAATATCTGCTTTTATTGTGAAAGGATACATGTAGACTTTATTTCTGACCTGTCCCAAAGAATGATGTCATCTTGTTAAGAGAAACTGTAAATGTGTGTAAAATGGATAAATTTATGGATTTATATTTACAATACATTTCAGTTTCTTTTGATAATGAGACTGGATTTATGAAACTGTGAATAATTTATGAACTGTAGTTAAAAGTTAGACTTTTATGTATTTAGCATGTTTAAATGTATTAAACAGTATTGGCTTTGTTATTTACAAGGGTTTTATTCAACGTTATAATAATATATAATAATATAAGAGAGTGTTCGTGCTGTTTCAGACTGTTTGACCAACTCCGCTGTTTAGACAAAGGTTTGTCGCCTAAATAAAGGTGGGACAGAGAGAGAGAGAGAGAGAGGGAAATAGCTGGGGTGGGGGCCGGGGGGGTGTGATGTGCATTGAGCTGTGCAGTGTTGTGATTGGCTGGATTAAACAGGAAGAAATCACTGTGGTGCTGAAGTCAGGAAACTAGTAATATAGCCTGGGAAAACCCTGATGAATTTGTGGAAAATTTGAGATTTGCTCAGCAAGTTTGTCTGGCCAAGAGCCCATTCAAGCCCATTTCTAATTTTTCTAAATTGAGGCACCAATCACAACCGTTGAGGCGGGCTTTACACAATGATGATAGCGCATCTCCTTCATCGCTCTGATTGGTTTTAGGTCTATCCAATTGCGCCCAGAGGCATTTGAGCAGTGTCCATTGGTGACGCCCCCTTTGGAAATGGGCTGTGAATGAACCTTCCCAGATCCTTCTCAGTTACAACTGAGAAGGATCTGGTGTCAACCAGGCTATCTGAAGTCAGTAGAGGCAACAGTTCAACCTGTGCTCAAACACCAGCAACATTTCCTGCATCAGGAAACCTGTTGTTGCTGTTTTACAGACCGTAACTGTTAAAGGGATCTGATCATAGCAAACAATGACATGCTTAGACTTGAGCTGGTTAGAAATTGATCAGCTTCATGTGTCTCAACAACAGCTTGTTGCTTGATGTGTAAATATCTCTTTCACTCTGTTTCTCTCGTTCTCTCATGGGCTAAAATATAAATTTCCTAAGTCATATTAACTTCCGATTCAAATTAATTCATTTTAAGCAAATTTGCAGACATACTAAAATGTCCCATTAGAAACAGATTTATACTGATATATTATATAGAGTTAGATTGTGACACATCGGTCTGACTCCTATCTATAAGATTATCGGCCAACATGTTTCCACGGCTCTGATTGGCTGCGTGAATGGCTCCATTTAATCCCATCCCAGTCTTCTAAAGAGTTGACCTGTGGTAATAAAGTCCTGTGATATCTCTGCAGTTGTGACAGATCAGTGAACGTCTCCATCAGGTGAGACTCTACAGAGACCTTCTGCAGGGACACACCTGTAGAGAACTGTTGACATAACATTAGTTTTTATTATTAATAGTAGTTTATTATTGTTTTTCAGACCTACCTGTGGTAACAGTGCACCCTGGACAGGATGCCATTCTGCCATGTCAGGCTGTTGAACCCTCTATCAGCGTTGTAGAGTGGAGCAGAGATGAGTGCATCCTCTTTTACAGCGATAAAGAAACAGATACAATCATCCACAATCCATCCTATAAGGGCAGGGTGGACCTGTCTGGCAAAGAGCTGAAGGGCGGAGACGCGTCTTTAATTCTGAAGAATGTGAGCAGCACCGACAACGGAACATACGAGTGTCGAGTTGGGTCAGCTGATTCCAGACGTAAAAAGAGATCCATCATTGACTCTGATCCAATCAGAACCATCCGTCTGCAGGTTACAGAGCCAGGTGAGTGAGTCTCTCTCAGTGAGTTTTTCTGAGTATCAGGTTGTAGCTGCAGTTTCTAACATCAGAGAGGATGAAGACTGCTCCACTATCCAGACATTTACTAACTCATAAGTTTTTTTAACTTCAGGTTCCGAGGATGGAAACTCCTCTCCTGGAGGCCGATACCGTGGACTGGCAGCAGGTGTTCTGGTTCTTGTAGCTGCTGCAGTGGTTGGTGTCCTGACATATAAAAGACATAAGGACGAAAGGCTAAACGACTTGTTTGGTGCCTAAACTTTACGGTCAGCACCGAATGACACTTTAAGACATTTAAAATACTTCTTTTTTAGGTATATGATATATGGTCTATTGGTGAAGTACTGTAGATGATAACTTTGAGGGGGGAGATACATTTTGTCCCCACAGGGATGAAAATAATCCAGCAGAGGCAGAGATATGTAGAACAGAAAAGGGGAAATCTCACGCA
The DNA here is from genome assembly GCF_008315115.2 of Sander lucioperca. Taxonomy (NCBI): domain Eukaryota; kingdom Metazoa; phylum Chordata; class Actinopteri; order Perciformes; family Percidae; genus Sander; species Sander lucioperca. Next base: position 17,869,289 of record NC_050189.1, read on the forward strand.
AATATCTTATAACCAGGTATAAAGAGGTCTTCAACCTGTCATCTGTGTGTTGATCAGGTTAATTGCACATTTTATATGGTGTTTATTTTGGATTTTTATTTTCTGCTCAGCCATTTAATGGTTCAGGGTGGCTGCTTAGAATTATATATTTCCAATTAATAATTACATTAACATTGTATTTGTTATTATAAATCATTTGATGCAGCTCAGAATATCTCAGGGGAACATAGAGGACAAATCCGTCAGAAAATAAGACAAACTGTATTTATTATCTACAAAGTAGATTTACATGATGTTTGTGAAAGGATATGTTATGAAATGTGAACTATACAAAAGTGATGATCTTTGAAATCAGTTGATAATTATTTAATATGAATCAATGGATGAAATAATAATGATCAGAGACATGAAGGAAGTTGATAACTCAGTTTTAACATTCAGATACCTTAATGCGCTTTAAATTGTTTTAGTCTTATTTTAATACTTTATTTTTCTACATTTTGGATCCTCAGGTTGTTACTTTTATATATTCATTGTTGTGTGTTTTTTTATTCTTTGAACACATATAAAGCTGCTCCAAATATCCAACCTCATATTGTGTGTGTGTGTGTGTTATATTAATATATGAATATGTTAACTGTGTAGAGGAGGAGCAGAGACTGGGGGAAGGATGTGATCCTGAGAGACTAAGATCTGAATCTGATGGAGGGTCTCTGGTGTCAGCTGAAGACACCTTTGTCCAACATGTCCAGGATTTCACAAACACACTCTAACTTGTTTCATGCTTCTTGCAGTCAGCGCTGTCGGGGAGATGCGGTTGTCGATATATCCCAACTGCGGCCTGGGCGACTGCACGGAGAGTCTGCAAGGTTTTGTAAAGACGCAGACGCGATACTATAGACTGTAAGAGAAGAATTCAGTTCTCAGAGCTGCTCTACCTTTGACACCAATCAGTATAAACAACCAGACTTTTAATGGCGACCGCGCGCGCTGACCATAAGAAACATAAACCCAGCTTAAAGGTTGCTCAGCTCTCCCAACTATCCTTTAGAAAACAATCTGGTGATGTTTTGCCCCCCTCTGGTAGACCTGATATAGAATGTGATGAAGCTTTGGGTGCAGTAAGTTTAGTTTCTGTAGAAGTGAAGCTGTTGAACCTGTTGATAGATTCACTAAAATGTCCCTCTATCTATCTATCTATCTATCTATCTATCTATCTATCTATCTATCTATCTATCTATCTATCTATGTACTGTTGATCTAGAAACACCACGCCTGAATCCCAGGGTAACCGCAGCAGGAGAAACACAGTCCAAGTCCTCTGTGTGTCTTTCTGTTTGTCAGCTGGAGTCTCTCATTTTCCTCTTTAAAGGACAATTCCGGCGCAAAATGAACCTAGGGGTTAATAACACATGATTACCGAGTCGACCGTTCTCTGGGATATCTTTTCATGCTAATCGAATGTGTCTCTAGCTTGAAACAAGATCGCGCAAACCGCTGATTAGCTTATAAAGCTAGTAGTCGGGGCAGAGGGTAAAGTAAAAAGAAATCGCTATTTCTATACCTCTAACAAGGCTCAAAATAGCACCACACTTCAACGGCATAGCATAATGAGGGTCCCTACATGTAAACCGAAGCATTGATAACTTTGTAAGTGTACAGACGAACACCGTGCTGTTGGCTTGTTTAATCCTGTAAAATGTTATTCTGCGGAGTAACTACAGCATCAGATGAATGTGGTGCAGTATGAAGTAACATCATGTAGAAATAGTCGAGTAAAGTACCTTAAGTACAGTACTTGAGGAAATGTACTGAGGTAATTTCCCAGCAGTTGTTTACCAGATACCTGAGCTGTTAATGCCAGTCTGATGCCGCTCAACCGGACCAACCACACAACACACCTGTGTTCCAGGCAACCGGCCATGAAAAACCACACAAAGAGAATGTATACCTGGGCCAAGTTCACAATCAGTTGTTAAAAATAGTTGAACCTGGCCCAGGACAACGTCTCTTTTTATAACAGGAAAGGTCAAAGTGAAGTCTGATTTGTCTCTCTTTATATCTATTATAAAACAATGCTCATATCCATAAACCTTTATTTAAGGTTTTGTTGACTTTTGAACACATCCTGCCTCTCAAACAGAAGAAAATTAAAGTCAATAAAACTGAATATTCAACCTTTTTTGAACTGACTCCTATAGCCGACAGAAGAGATTTAATCTGAATGGCGCCATATTTAGTGGGTGGAGTGCGTGTTTTGAAATGGTTGAAAACACATTGAACTTTGCACCTCCCCCGTCCTCTCACTCTAAGTCAGGATGTGCTCTGTTATCATACAGTATGTCTGAACAGACTGTTGAAGTTTCACAGCAAACAACTACATTTACAGTTCAGTTAAATATCTGACTGTTTCTGTCAGATGTTTAACTGAACTCAACACTAAATATGATCCCCAGAAGCAGATGTTATGGCTATGATTCTCTCATTTATGTCTCCCATAATACATAGTGGTATTTCCCCAGCAGCAGCATTAGTCATCACTACTAACATAAAATGTTCTACTGCTACATTTCCAGAAGAGGATGGAGACAATGAGCAACCGAGAAAGACTTCTATACGTTCTTAGTTATTCATGTCCTGGTCAATTATCAATGAGATCAGCTGCGTTTGTTCTTCATCAAAACGAACACAGCAGCTGTTAACATGCAGCCTGTTACTCATCGCTGTCCCGTGTTCTACAGGTTTGGGACAAAGGCTGTTCTGTGTAGATGTTTCGAGCCAGTTATCACAGAGGTTTTTGTATCTCGGCTCAGTAGAGAGAAGCGTGTGCCGATTAAACTGTTGCATGACACCAGCGGTAAATGTATTTATTGTTGAGTACACGCTGCCTTTTTCACCCAGGACAGAAACAGGTGATTTTGTGTTGTTGCACGGTATGGAACTAGGCCTGATTCCTTTGCTGCTCCATAATATCGTGTTAGAAAGAGACGCCAAGGGGTCCTGACCAAGCATCAAGTATTTGACGAGTTAGGAGTGAGAATGTGTAAACCAGGCAGGGCCAGGACGGCGGCTGCATGTCTTCTTAGTTTTGTTTATTCAGTTATATTAATAATAATATAACACTAATATAGTGTTGTTGTTTTGAATATTGATTTGGTTGTTAAAAATAAGTGTTGTTCATTACAATGTCATACATGAAGTAAAAAGTACAGAGTATTTCCCTCTGAGTAAGAAGTAGCACATGGCATGTGTACATAACAGTACTTAATAAATTATATTAATAACAGATTAGCTCTGTCTGGCTTTTCAGGGGGTTTTGCAGAAAGCTTTCTGTTTCTGTTATGAATTCTTGTTGCGTGGTGACAGCAACGCTGCTGAGAATAGTAGTTGAAACAGGTAGTGGCTTGTTTAGGAAAACAAACAATCACAAACATGGCTGTCATCATGGCTGCGAGCCAAGTTCCACAACACTGAACTGTAAAAACAAGTTTCATACGTAATCTCACTGGAATGATTAACAGAAAACAAAACTGATAGTGTTTAAGTTCAGGGGTTTTTACTGAAAGTCATTCTGCAGTTTAAAGAAGAACTGACTATAAAGAAGGTGAGGCAGTAATAGTTCAGATAGAGCAGCAGAGGAAGCAGCAGCCATCTTTACTGATCAGACACAAACACACACACAGACCACTGACTGACCTCAGTCTACTTTATTAACTCTTTCCTCTCTGCACCGTCACACTATTTATTCTCTTGTTAAGCTACATAAACACTTTGACTTGTTTGATGGGCATTATTACTTTTTATATGTGTTATATATATGCAGCTATATTTGGTTCATAATAGTTAAATGTTTCTGTTGATCTCTTTGTGTTCAGCTTTATGTCTGATTCTTTATCTTCGTGTAAACACATTTTGGTGAAGACATATCCCGCCTTACTCTGCCTCTGATTGGCTAACCCTGGTATTCTCACCCTAACCCTAACCAATCTCACTCCTCATGCCTAAATCTAACCAATCCAACCAAGAAAGCCAACAAGTACTAGCCAATCAGAGGCCGAGTGGGGCGGGACATTCCTTCACCATCCTGGGAAACCAAACCAAGGAAGAAGGAACCAAAATGTATTCCTGTAAAGTGTTCTGTGTGTGTGAATCAGAGTCTTTGTATGTGCTTTCACATATTTGAAGTCTGATTCTGACCTCTAAAGAATTTAAAAACAATCTACACCCAGTAACTCACTCTGCTGCCTCACTTTAGTCATAATCTTCAAATTAAAGCATGTAGTCATCCTCTTCATGACTTCAGTCTCCTCTTCTCTCTCTGTGGACCATTTGGATAAAACAGTTGGAATCAGCTCTCAGATCATCTTTATTTCTTTAAATCTGTTTGTCTGAATGTGTGTGTTTTAGTTTAACATATTTGTCTTGTTGTTGAAACTCAGTTCAGCGTCATGGTTGTGTCTTTGTCAGAAGAATCTAAATATGACGTGACATGTTTAGCATTCAGACAGAATAACTTGTTGGAACTGATCCATGAAACACAGAAACATGTTTAGTTGCAGACAAACTGCTGATCTGATAGAAAACTGCACTCAACTGTATGTAACATATAAAGGAACTATTTTCACATATTGATGCATTAATGCAGTTCTGTTTCTGTCTGTCCACTGGGCCTTTCGTCCCTCCAGTGGTGGAGCTGATTATTCTGCAAACTTCCCGTAAATGAAAGCCTTCCCAGTGAAATGCTCCTCTGGAGAACAGAGTGAAAGCTGCCTCCTGCTGGCTGTCTGACTGCATTACATCATGCTTTCTTTCTTCTCAAAGCCTTGGCACATGATCTGCATCTTTCTTTATTACAGCTTTTTCTCAGTTGCTAAAACACAATTTTCTGAAACCTTGCACCGTATTCTTAAAACATTAAACACAAAACCTCATCTTCAAGAACTATTTACAAAACCTCGGACTCCTCGCAAAATGAAACCTTCGCCTCATAACAGTTTTACCTGTGTTCAAAACAAAGTGATCAAAATGATATACACTATAACGCAGTCAGTAAACAATACACCAAGAAATACAAAACACATTGTTCAAAACATATAGTTCTCAGGGAGAAGTACATTTTTAATCTCAAAACAAATTTCATATTTTTCCGTCACTGTCTTTAGATGAACTAAAACATCATAGTAGCTCAAAATTGATCAGAAATTACTACTCTGCTTTGCTCTTTGCATTTTTTTGTTCTTCCTCCTCATTGTACCTCTATTTTTACAGTACTGTACCCTGCATCTCACAAACTTGTCCGTTGTCTCTGTGATGCTGTAATTCTTGTTCTTTGTTGATATAAACCTGCAACAAGTCAAAATCTATTGAGCAGTCAGTACTGTTATGTGTGAGTGAATGAGTGTAACACCTGAACTGTTATGATGCTCTATGGCGAGTGGATAGTGCCACGGATAACCTACCGAAGGAGACTGTCGCGTGACTCTAACGTGTGGATTGACTACACCGTCGCCAGTGTACATCGTAGTTGATAAGTACGCCGCCACACCTAAGCGCCGTCGCCAGATGTGCCCCCCCCCCCCATATGTAGGCTATTGAGTGAATTCAAGTCAGTCAATATACAGTAAGCCTATGTTATAGCCTATAGGTTTAAATGTATTTTAATTCATTCTTTACATGTTCCAGGCCCTTTATCCATTATACAAGTTGCTCTAAAAGTACTGACAGTATAATACGATAAATTAAGTTGTAGGACATCAGTTTATGTGACCTGCACTGTACTAAAGATTCCTCACTTCCTGTACCTCACTTCCTTTCCTCCCTTGTCTTCACAACTGATTGGCTTTTGTTTCCACCCTAATTACCTGATTGAGTTCACCTGGTCACTCCTTATTTAAAGACTGCACTCCTTCCCACTCACTCTTTTCTACACCTTCACATGGGGTGGCAGCTGGTAAGATGAGTTTTACTTTGCACCTTTATTTCTTGATAATGTGTCTATTTGAATGACGGCTTTAATTTATCTAATTACTTTATGATGAACATGTCAGAATATTGACTTTAAGTTCTAATTTCTATTTGTTTCTTCCCAGATCCTCCAACCCGTGTGTCTGTCTGGTCTGTCCTGTTCTGTTATGTTATGTTATCCATTATAATTTGCCTCACCACCTTTTGTTGAATAAATCTTCATTGAATGGACTGAACTTCTCTGTGGCTTTTCCTATGCATTCTGACCGATGCCCCATGACGATGGCGATGAACCTCTAAAACTGAACCCTCCTTAACATGCACTGTTGGAAGAATGCATTGTAACTCTAGCTAACATTGATTGAACATTGGCGCCATCTACTGGATCACTTACACTAGTTGCCTTACTGTTTATTAAGGTTCATACATCTGTTTACATGTAACTTTATGTACGTATGTGTATATGTATGCATGTTTACACTTCATTATACACAACTTATATCTGTACGTAGTAGTCAAACGTTCATGTTTAAAGTTGCCTTGTTCGTCTTTGTTTTTAGCTGTAACGTTATGTCTCTTTCTGCGTTGAAAGCAACACAAAGTCAGACTCACACTCCCTTGTGTTTACACTTACTTGGCCATTAAAGCAGTTCCTGATAAAAGAAATATTAAATATACTGTAAGTTCTTAAGTATCTTGCAGATACCCCCAATTAAAAACAAAATCTGATTTGAGTCAAAGGCACCAAGATCTCACTGTGTGGGATGGCACTCTGTTCTTCATCTAGTTGGCAATAACCCCAGAAAAGGTAAGACCAGCCAAATCACTGACTTATTTATTCTGTAATGGGTAAATGTCATTCAAGCACCTTCATATTTGTTTCAACGTTTGGAGAATACCCTTAGTAGTTGATCTGTTTGTATTTTTTGAGTGAATTGATATTCATTTTGGGTAACAAGTGGACGCAACTGTCACTAAGGCTAGCAAGCCCCCCAGCTATAAGCTGTTATTTTTCTGATTTTGATCATATATCTTGTGACTATACCTTCGTTAAGGTCCTAAGGCATAAGACAGTTGATGATTTTAGTTAAAAATTAAGATTGTTCGGACAGCTAAGCTAAGGTAGCTAATGCTGGCGGCTTCTGTCGCTTGTTGCCATGGAGACATTCCGAGTGTTCATTCAGCATTGTATTACTTTTTATGAGCATGATATTAGCCACACATGAGTAACAAAAGTACCAGATAGTAAGCAAAAGAACACTAACAAAATGTGAATCTTAACGATATATGTATTGTACTCTAGTTATCAAAGTTAGGGGAATAGTCACACTGACGACGTACATAGTTCAGACGTCTTTAGATAGTGAAGAAGTGTGTTTCACACGTTTGTAAGGTGACGTACTTAGTTCAGATGTCTTTAGTAGGCGTACATTTGTATGGGAATTCTAACTTACGGCGTTGCCACGTCGCCGTCAGAAAATGTTTCTAACATGCACTCGCCGCCTAGTCGCCGCTGGTCTCTTGTCTGCAATCCCTATTAAATCAATTCAAAAATCCACACGGTTTGGCGGAGACGGGGAGGGTAGCCTGCTCCTTCTCCTGGGTATCCTTTGAATGACACTATCCACTCGCCATAGCTTTCGTCCAAAGAGTTTTACAACGTTCTCTCATTCCCACCTCCAGCTGTGATAGAGAGCTGACGTTACAGGCAGTGACTGAACCATTGGAAAGAAGTTGAGGTTCACCATGTTGCTGAAGACACTGAAGCATTTTATTAGTTATTAAGTCATTTCAACAGTTTTGATGCTAGAGGAGGCTGAAGTTGGAGAGTAACACTTTACAATGAGGAACACAAAAATGTAGGTGGTTACTGAGGAACAAATGATGTTCTGCAGCTGCACAGCATTGTGGGAGTGTTTTGTTTGGCTCACTGAGCATGCTCAGTGTGGAGCTGTTGGAGACAAATCATCAACACCAGACTGGTAGAGAGAGAGTGATTCATTATTGAGTGTGTGTAAGGTCAGTGATTGAGAGTGTTTCCTGTGAGGACAGTGGAGATGCAGTACTGACAGAACACCACCAGGTGGCAGACCAGACCAGTCTCAACACAAGGTGGGGGGGGTCTGGGGTTGGTCAGAGCAGTTCTAACACCCATTTCCTCTGTGTAGGGTGGTGTAGCAGCCACGTGGTTTCTCCTCCTGCAGTTAGCAGCTCAGTTAGTCTCTTGTTAGTTTATAATCACAGAGATGAATGTTGTTGATGAAATATTGTTAATGAAGATTATTTCCATACATGTCATGAAATGGGAGTTATGATTTCCCTAAAGTTACAGACTTTGTCTTTGTACATAAAATCAGTTTATTGTCATAAACACACATGTATCTGCTGTTTGTTGGATCTGCAGACAGAAACAGGCATCGGTAACCTTAGTCCTGTCTCTGAGCAGCAGCAGCATGATCTCCTACTCCCTCTCTGTCCTGTCTCTTTAACATGATAATAGGACTGAATCATTGGAATTTCAAATAGTGAGGCAAAGTTTTTCATCTCGAACTCACAAGCATTGAAGGCAAGCCCCGCCTTACTCTGCCTCTGATTGGCTTACTCTGGTATTCAGTACAGTACAGTTGGAATCTGCTCTCAGATCATCTTTATTATGAAGCTGAAGACTGTATTATGTGTGTGTGTGTGTGTGTGTGTGTGTGTGTGTGTGTGTGTGTGTGTGTGTGTGTTTTAGTTTTATATATTTGTCTTGTTAGAATTAGTTCAGCTTCATGGGTGTGTCTTTGACTGACATGTCTTGCATTCAGATAAAATAACTTGTTGGGACTGATCCAAGAAACACAGAAACATGTTTACTTGGAGACAATCTGCTGATCTGACAGGAAACAGATTCACTGAACTGTATGTAAAATATAAATGAACTCTTTTCACATATTGATGCATTAATGCAGTTCTGTTTCTGTCTGTCCACTGGGTCTTTTAAATTTGTCCCTCCAGTGGTGGAGCTGATCTTTCTGCAGACTTCCTGAAGTTAAAGACTTCCCAGTGAAATGCTCCTCTGGAGAACAGAGTGAAAGCTGCCTCCTGCTGGCTGTCTGACTGCATTACATCATGCTTTCTTTCTTCTCAAAGCCTCAGCACATGACCGGCATCTTTAATTATTAACACTGGACACTTTAATATATATGTGTGTTTATATGAGAGAATGACTGTCCCAGGGGTGAAAAGGTAACATCTACCTTCATTAGCCTCATGCCCCACCCGTCCAGCACGCTAAGTGATGCAAATCAAACACACCTGCTGCGATTCAGAAATATGAGGAATAAAAAATGCAGTTGATTCAAAACTTCACAAAGTGATTTAGTAAATGTGTGATTTAATAAATATTCTGTAAAAGGAGTCAAGAAATAGGTGTTATCAAGTATTATTTTAGTTTAGTTTTGGAGTACTGTCCACAGCCTAACATTAGATTTCCTGATCCACTCTCCACACCAGATGGTGGTAATTCACCAAGAAGAAGAAGAAGAAGAAGAAGACACCTGCTGCCATGTTACTTCACCAACAGGTGTATGCTGGTTGTGGCTAACATGCTAAATGCTAACATGCTGATGGATGATCCTCCACTTCAGGTTCAGACAGGTGAGTTCAACAACACGCTCTCTGGGATGGATGGTACTGTTCAAGGAAGGTTGCTAGGAAACATAGCATTGTGTATGTGCCTGTGTGCACTAAGAACAAACACTGCTGTGTATCTTTCTGCTGTGTGTGTGTTTGTTTGTGTAGCCTACAAAGCTTAAAAAAGTGTCAACAATGTAAAATAAAAACTGTAAAGTTGATGGGAAACATAGCATTGTGTGTGCAATACAAAACTGTGTTTCTTGTGTTTCTTGTGCTGTTTTCTGTGTCTGAAGCTGCTGTGAGGTTAATAAGGTTTAAATATCTCTGTTGTTGTCATGCGTCTTAATAATGTTAATAATAATATTTGTTGCGCCCGCCACGGTGTCCGCGTGTTGTCGGTCATTTTAGTTTAACTGTCTGAGTTTGGTCTCTGTTGTGTTTTCTGCTGCAGCTTTTTTCTAAAATGAATTAACTGTTGATTTTGGACACTCTGGTGTGTGATGTCATGTGTCTGTTGACATGTTGATGATCTTTATTTTGTAGCCTAAATGTTACTGTAATACAGTGAATTAAAAATCCATAAGTTAAAGAGCTCTGAGCTGTTCCCTGCTGAACTGAGCATGTGTAAAGAAAGAGAAGGTGCTGTGCTGCCACCTGCTGGCTGGCTGACTCAACTGATATGATGCTTTCATCCAAAGAGAGTTTTACAATGAGCATCTCATTGAAAAAGATAAAAATACATATATAAAGTTGATTTGTAAGTGTACATTTGTGCAGGAATGTGCAGTTATTTTCCAGGGTTGTAAAAACGTAATACAAAAATATGTGTAAGAGGGATTTGTGGCCTGGCTGTGTCACGTGGCTTCAGATGACGGTTCAGATAAAAAAAAGTTTGATTTCTCTAGAACTAACAGACTTGTAGCGGCCCTTCAGCTGTCAGTTTGCTATGACTTCACGTATTAACTTCTAGCTGTGTTCTCATCAACATCACCATCTGCTAGAAGAATTGGGATGTATCCATGGAAGTGGGTGTGCCGTCTGATGCCTTGTATGTTATGAAAAGTTGCCGGTGAAAAACACATCTGAAGAATGCAAATTTGCTCTCAATTTGAGTAGTTTGTCTTTTTGTAGCTGCATGAGGCTCATTATGCTTTAAACACTGGGGACCAGTGATTGGCCAGCTGGACTCCACTGGTTGGACTGGTGTGATGGTGTTCAGGTCTACCTCAGTGAGGAGTAGAGGACCTCTGGCTCTGCTGGAGACTCTGAACACAAACAGTCTTTACATTATTATTAGACAACTCATACATGTGTAGCTAAGCAGTCCCCTTGCATTTTCATTAGCCAAAAAACAGCTTAGTCGGAATACAGTTTATTTCAGAATAAGGACGAAGAAACTGAGTATTTTCTGCATGTGAACATAGGCAGTGTTTTGTCCTTTTGTAGTAAGGAAAACAAACAGTGACACCAGAGTTTATTGATCCAACAGAGAAACAAGCTTACAAATACAATAGAAGTGTCAGTTATTATCATTTTACCTTAAATAACAAGTATTTTTTGCAGAAAAAAATCTGAGTTGTTATTTGTCTCTTAAATCTAGTGAAGTAAAAAGCACAATATTCCTCTCAGAAATGTAGAGGAGTAGAAGTATACATTATCATGAAATGTAAATAAATAAAGTTGTACTAAATTTCAAATAAAATGAGGAAGCTGAACTGCTTTGAGCTTTTATTTTGGCAGGTAGTTCAGACATGTCTTTAAAATGCATACACATGACATTAGTGTCGGTACTACAACTGATTATCCTAACCTAACATCACAAACATAATTTAACCCAAACCTCAACCTTTACTAAACTTAACCATGTACTGTTCCCAACAGGATACCACAGATGCATTTTGGGATTGGAGAAAAAAACTCTGGGTCGTTTGCATTTCTTGAAACCAATCACAATCGTCTTAAGCGGTGCTAAGCGCCGGACGCAGCAATGGATGTCAGGCAATTATCCTGGAAATGTACCTCAGTTGATCCAGACTATTAAAATGTCAACATGTACAGATGCCACACAAACCACACAGTTCATTAGTTAACACTATATACAATATACTGTATATAACATTGTGTGAAACCTGTGCAGTAAAAACATTGATTTACTTTAATGAACACACTTTTTTAAATATCTTCATTTAATAAGAATTATTTTTTTCCTAAATGTCCTCATAATGATATCAAGTTCTGACTCAGAATGAAAGACTGCACAGAAAGGTATTATGTAGCACAGAAATGCTCCTGATGGACTTGGATTTAGAGAGGTTGGATCAGTAAGTCGTCTCCACTGTATGTTCACAGGTTGTTTAGTTTGTGTGATGTTACTGAAACTGTCAGTTCTGCATTCTCAGCTAATAAGTGGCGACTATCGTAACAGTGCACCGTATCACATGTTGTTATTATCAGCAGTTTTATTGTTTAGGTTCAGTGTTTTGATCAATATACTTTCTTTCTGCCATGTTTGTTTTATGTTCAGTTATTAGACGAGTCGACAGGTGAAAGAGCATGAAGGTGAACAGTTATCAGTAACACTCTGAGTCCAGCAGAGGGCCACGTGGACCGTAGAGAGGATCATATCTGTTCAGTGTGGAGGGGAAAGCACTGCAATGTTTCTGCCCATAAGACTCTTGAAAGAGAGTAATGATTTTTTTCTTTGTGGTGAAAATGATTAAAGTGCTCATATTATGCTTTTTGGCTTTTTCCCTTTCCTTTATTCTGTTATATAACTTTTTTGTGCACGTTATAGGTTTACAAAGTGAAAAAGCCCAAAGTCTACCCCAAGGGACTTACCATCTCCAACAGAAAACACTGTTCACAAACTGCTCTAAACAGCTCTATTGTAGTCCAGCCTTTACTTCAGAGATGAATGTTATAATGCCTTGACTAGCTGCTAGCGTGGCACGCCCTCATACTCTGCTTCTGACTGGTTAGTAGTCCTTACCTAGCTACTGCACATGTGCGGCTCCCAACAAAGATGGAACAGAAGTGAGATTCCTCGCTCTGTAGCTAAAACAGAGAGCTCAACACACAGGGTGAAAAGAGGAGCTGCAACAAATATGCAGCATAACAAAAATATGGTGTTTTATAAAAACCATGTAAACATATTCTGGTACAACCTCTAAATACAATTATGAACCTGAAAATGAGCATACTATGAGCACTTTAAGTACTTTACTTAACTTTACCTTCCCGAGGCATCATTTCTGCTAGTGATGGGACAACCGACTCTTTTACGCGAGTCGGTTCAACCGGACGGTCGTAGGTTGGCCTACCGAGTTAATAGATTCGGTCACCGGTTCGCGTGCCCACGCGGGGGATGGGGGACGGGGGGGATCGCGTGTTTACTTCCCCCGCCAGAAACCGCTTGATTACATTAGACTCGAGCGGTTGCGGGTACATTCAGTAGCCTGGTGTGCGGTCTCCTCATGACAGTCTAACTACCATGTAGCAACATTCACTTCTAACATTTAACTTAACATAACTACCAAGATAACATGACGTTTATTTGTATGTGATATAATACTTTCCCCTTGGTAATGTAGCCTATGAATTTCCATGAACACAATTCTAAAATGCACGAGACATAAAGGCTTCTGGGATCGGTTGATAACTCAAACTTGCCGAGAACCTAGACACCCGTTTGATTACATAGACTCATGCATTAGGCACGGTTACGGTCTCGTTCAGTAGCCTGGTGCGCAGTCTCCTGGTGATCATCTAACTATCATGTAACAAACATTCACTTCTCTAACATTTAACTTAACATAACTACCAAGATAACATGTCGTGTATGTGTATGTGATGTACTTCCCCATCAATAATGTGTGAATTGCCATGAACACAATCATCTAAGATGCACCAGAAACAAGGCTTGGTTAATAACTCAAACTTGCCGAGAACCAAGACACTGCTTGATTACATTAGACTCGAGCGGCCGGTTGCACGGTTACATTCGGTCTCTTTCAGTAGCCTGGTGCACGGTCTAGGCCATTTCTTGATTGATTCCACCACCACTCCAGTAGAGGCACTAATGAGCTAGATTACTACACACACAGTAGCAGTCTAGCAGAAGAATACCAGCTACACACACAACGGCACGAATGCATTGATGTGAGAACAGGATTGAGTCGGTTCATTGACGTATGGCACTCGATTCTCCCGGTTCAGTGACACGAGTCGGGTTAATTAACCGGCTCTTCGGTCAGTTCGTCAACACAAATTTCTGCATCCATGGCTTAGCGCTGCTCAAGACGATTGTGATTTGTTTAAAGAAATGCTAATAAACCATAGGACATATCCTGAACCCAGAGTCCTCCCTAACCCCCTCCACAACAACAACCCTCTCTATTCAGGAAAGACAAGTCAACAGACTATTTAAAAAAGCAAAAGCCCCGCAAAGCTGCCTGTCTCCGGTGATCACAGACATCTTTAACACCTCAGACATAGTATGTACCAGCCTGCTTCAAGTCCTCCACCATCATCCCTGTCCCCAAGAAAACAAGAATCAGACTAAATGACTGCAGACCTGTCACCCTGACCTCTGTGGTTATGAAGTCTTTTGAGAGCCGTGTTCTGGCTCACCTCAAAACCCTCACCGACCCCCTCCTGGACCCCCTGCAGTTACCCTACAGAGCCAACAGGTCTGTAGACGACGCAGTCAACATGGCTCTTCATTTCGTCCTCCGACACCTGGAGTCCTCAGGAACCTACGCCTTCAACACCATCCTCCCTGCTCTGCTACAAGAATAGCTGACCCAGCTGCACGTGCCTATGTTGTTGCAATTCTGCACTGCCGTCATTGTGTCCATCCTTCATCAACATCACCATCTGGTATGCTGCTGCCCCTGCTAAGGACAAGAGCAGACTGCAGCACATCATTCGCTCTGCTGAGAAGGTGATTGGCTGCAATCTGCCGTCCCTCCAGGAACTCTGTCAGCGTTTCTGAGGCGGGCAGGAGAGATTGTAGCCGATCCATCTCAGCCCGGACACAAACTGTTTGAACCAGTCCCCTCTGGCAGGAGGCTGCGGTCCATCAGGACATAAACCTCACGCCATAAAAACAGTTTCTTCCTTTCTGCAGTCAGCCTCACCAACAAGGCCCCGGACCCCCACTGACTCTAAACCCCACCCCCGTCCCCCACCCTATTCACTACACTTTGCATTAACTTTGATCCGAAACTATACATCTGCTACTCAACCCATTCAGCCTCTTTTTTTGTTATGCAACCGTTATTTTGTATGCATTTATTTGTTTTTATGTATTGAGTGTTTATTTTATAGTAATGTTTATTATGTTTGTTTGTTAAGTGTACTTATTGTGGCAATAAACCCTTTTCTGATTCTTTAAAAAAATTGACTGAATCTTCACCGACTACAAAATCAAACCTTAGACGCTCTGTGCTGAAGCTGTTTGTGATTCGTATAAAAGTTTCCAACCGCAGCTGTTTATAATCTGCGGTGTGTTTGTTCTCTGTTCTTTGTTATATGCGCTGAAGAGAAGTGTTAGCCACAACCAGAACAAATGTTCCATCTGTCAGAGATGTGAAACCCACAGAACCACACGAGGAAAACAACCGGTGACACCAGAGTTTAATGATCATCTGTTGTCAATGTTCAGTAGATATTTGTTGGTGTTGTGCATGTATGAAACTCTTATAGAGGAACAAATCTATGGTTTTATTTAACGAAACATATAAAGAATGCAACATGCTCTAAATTGAGTTGAGTTATTTGTCTTTTTGTAGCTGCATGAATCTCATTTACCTTTAACATATACAGATAGGAAGTCAAACAGATGAATGTAGCGAGATGTGAGGGTCTCTGGGGACCAGTGATTGGCCGGCTGGACTCCACTGGTTGGACTGGTGTGATGGTGTTCAGGTCTTCCTCAGTGAGGAGTAGAGGACCTCTGGCTCTGCTGGAGACTCTGAACACAAACAGTTCCAATTAAATGAGAAACTATCTGAGACAAACTTCATCAGTTATTTATTTGGCTCCCTTCATACGTTTAGATTAAAAACTCAAGTATAGTTTTTTTCAAAGTTTGTTTTTAGCTGCATTTAATGAACATTTCCCATAAGCCCACGGATTATCACAGGTTAAACGTCATGGTCATCTTGGGCGGTGCTAAGATGCCGGACAGAGCCATGGTGCCTCTGCTAAATAGCCTCGGGAAGGAACTTCTTTTGGTGGAACATGTGTACGTAAAAAGTTGTTTTAATCGTGCAACAGAAAACTCAAATTGGACAGATAGTCTAGCTAGCTGTCTGGATTTACCCTGCAGAGATCTGAGGAGCAGTTGTCACCTTGTATGGCAGCCTCGGCCACCAGTGTGTGAATGTCCATTTACGGGTTTATTAGCCATGTCAACAGCTTACTCAGGATGTCTTTTTCGGTATGAGGACAAAAAAATGAATATTATGTACATTTAAACATAGTCAGTGTTTTGTCCTTTTGTACTTGTATCTTTAACTATTTTACCACGTTTTATAGGAAATCCTCTTATTCTCTTTCTGAGAGTGACAAGACAACATTGAAATGAGTCTCACTTTGTGTGTTTGCTACAGAGCTAGAAGTGATTAGCTTAGCTTAGCTTAGCTTAGCTTAGCGTAAAGACTGGCTCAGTTTGAAGTTGAGAAATAAAGAGCAGCTGTACCTCTGGTTCTGTTTGATTTGATCACTATTTGTCCGTAAATGACGTCTTCTGCTCGTCTCACTGCTGAGTAGACTGCAGCTGGATCTCTCTCTGGAAAATCAAATAAAATATATATTACTGCAGGTACTGATACCACTGCTGCTGTGTTGCTACTACAACACATGTAATATAAAGAAGAATATTTATACTGCTGTAAGATTATTGTTAATGTAGAATTATAGAGTTGTTATGGACTTGGCTGCAGGTTTTCAGACCTGGTCTGAACAAAGAGAGGGGATTTTTTCTGACACAGGAAACTGGACGACCATAAAGCTGCACAAACGTTGTAGCCTACTTTTTACCACACGGTACATAGATAAACATCTCACTGCCAGCTAGAGCAGAGACTGTAATGAGAAACCTCACCAGCATCAAAGCAGTTCACTGGAATCAACAGAAGGAAGTTACTGCTGTGGTTTGCTGGGGAAAATTTTGTTGGACTCCGGTCCTGACAACTTTAAATAAACTGATCAATAACAGTTTGAGTAAAACGCTACAAAAGTTCCCTCCTTTAAGAAGTTATTTCATGTGATCAGAACGTACAGCGATATGTAAATCTGCACACTTAGTATATCATCTTTGTTTTGTCCTGTGTCCTGCAGTGAAGCCTGTGCAGACCCACACTCAGCTGAAAGGTTGCTATGAAAAACAGGAAACTGGACGACCACAGAGCTGTAAGAGCTGTAAGAGCTGTTTAACCACAGGGTACAAAACACCCAAAGCAAAGCACAATACACACTATCATCTACTAAAATAGGCCATTCTGAGTGACTGTTGTGAACTAAAAACAGTGATTTACTTTCTAAAATATCCTAATTTTATAAAATGGTCTATTCCCAAAATGTCCTCAAGACACTAAAATATACCTAAGACTCTTATGAATATCAATGAAAACATCTTTACCTCTGCTCCGTCTGATTGGCTGTTGCAGGTTACGTGATATTTGGACATCAGTGTATGTGACGTCGTCATCTCCAGTGTCCGCAGCTTCAATGAATCAAAAGAAACATCAATTGTAATCAATGTATTCATTAAAGAGACATGCTTAAAGATGGAACATGAGGAGGATTATGTGATACGATCAAAGGCTCCAGAGCATACTAAATGGATGTTTTATCAACAACATGAAAGTAATTAATGAGAAAAAAAGGTTTTCTAGGTTTGACCTAAAGAAACAGTTTGTAATTAGAGTTGAAGATTTCAACTAATTTGACACGCTTTGCTTCAATTCTGAAATAATATTAGAACATAACAGTAAAATGTGATTTTTAAATGTTAACTGCTGCATAATTTATGTCGTTCTGGCGTCCTCGTCTAACCTTTAGGTTTCCTACGGATGCATCGTCTCACCAGTAGAACCAGCACAACCAGCAGAAACAGTAGAACCAGCCCAATCAGAACACCGACTGAAACGGGCCACAACTCAGAGGGAGGTGGGGAAGAATCAGGAGTAGAAGGAGATGAAGGAGGACTTGTAGTTGGGGGCTTCTCTAAAATGAACAGAAGAATATAATTAAAAGCACAGTAATAAAAAGAGTAGATAACATGTTCGGCCATTTCACTATTCCTATTTTTCTATGTGAAGCCTTAAAGCTATAGTGCGTAGTTTCTGCCGCGCCATGAGGAATTCTAAGTAATGACAACAAAACTGTCGGCACGTCCACATGATACAAGCCTTCTGTGATCGCCACTTTAAAGCTTTAGTGCGTAACTTTTTTGTTGTTCAGATGTTCAGAAGATTGTGGCAGCCGGTGACTTTACCGTGTCCATTGTGTTTTTTAATCCTCCGTGTCCTCCTTGGCTACTAGCAACTGTGTGTGGGGGGGTGGGGCTGTGCGTGATCACTGAAGGCTTGTTTTATGTGGACGCACCGACAATGTTGTTGTCATTACTTTGAATTCCTTAATGGGGTCGACAGAAACTACGCACTATAGCTTTAAACTTCATTGTTGTTTATTATTTGAGTGAATTCACTTGGTTAAAGAAGAGGTAAAAAGATCAAATATCAGACTTTCAGACCTGAGCTTTTTAGTTTGTTTTAACCGTTTCATCAGATAGTCCGGTTGGGCGCTGTGAAAGCTCATTGTACTCTGGTGCGGACCAAACAACCAAACTCTGGTATGCTTGAAAATAGGTGTCTGCACGCTTCTCAGTGCTCTAGAGTTTGGTTCACTTTAGGTGAGTACGTGATCGGAACTAAATACAGGAAATGAACTCAAAAAATGGCATTTACAAGCGTACAGTTTAAATCTTGCACACAATTTACGGACCAAACTCGAGTTGTGAAAGCACCCTAAGTTGAATGATGACCTTTAACCTCCTCACCTGTGACAGAGACCCAGCTGGATGGAGACTCTCCAACACTGCTGATGAGACACTTGTAGAGGCCTTCATCAGACCTGGAAAGATGGTGGATGGTCATGTGACCTGCAGGCTCAGTCCTGATGAAGGAGCCATCTTTATAGAAACTAGCTGGGAGGTTGGAGGACTTCTTTGTTTTACAGTGCAGAGTGAGGTCTTCTCCCTCCATCACAGGGAGGACAGGACTCTGCAGGATCACTGGTCCACCTCAACACAGAGACAAACTACAGCATGTCATCCATTCACACACAGCTTCATCAATACTGACTCCACAGTCTGATCTTACCAGTGACAGTGATGTTGATGCTGTTACTGGTTGCTCCCTCTCTGGACTCACACCAGTAAACTCCACTGTACCATGAGAACATGGGGTGGATGTTGCAGGAAGAATTAGCAGGTTTTCCCCAGTCAACACCACACTGAGTCCTGGTTTCATAAGCATCACTCGTGTTCCTCCTCAGAGTCCATCCAGCAGAGCTGTCGTCCTCCTCACAGCTCAGAGAGACAGACTGTCCTTGAAACATCTGAGAGCTGCTGGGACTCACAGTCAGAGAGGCTAGAGGGAGGAGAACAGAAAGAAGCAGTTAAAGATATTTTGCATTTTGTCTACATTCCTCATAATGTGTCCGTTTATGAGTCTGTTCACTGCTGAATCATCTCTGATTTGCTATTTCTGCATGTTTCCGAATTGGCTTCTCAAAGTGACGAGACAAAACCGGTTTAGAACGTTGCAGGAAAAGTTTCAGCAGTCTGAACCGGCCCGTCTATGCTCGACTCAAACCAGCTGATGGTGTCGCTGCGACTCAGCTAGTCGAGTCTCCAGAGGCTGGTTTTAGAACGTAAGAGACGTCAGCTGGTAAAGTCAGCTTTAAACTTTAGAAAGAAAATTAT